>NW_015655609.1:214248-248471 GCF_001515625.1 Sinocyclocheilus rhinocerous | reverse complement strand
ACATCGTGTCTACACCGGACGCTAGCGGCGCGGCGCGACAAATCCCCGACAGTAAACTGCTAAATCGTTCTATTTATAATGTACTGACACAACGTTCAAATGATTTGCAATGCTTTGTCACGTCCAGTGTAGATACGATGTGACAGCAAAAACATGGTGAGTGTGTGGAAAAGAAAAGTGGATACGGTAAATAGATGATTCAAATGGGAATGGACTGAACCGTTTTGAGTGAGTGAGTGAGTGATATCTTTGTTATGGAATACACGTGTTGGTTCGCAGTGAGTTCAGTTTTAATGTACAAGTTTGCTTTAATTTATTTTCAAGATCTGAGGTAAAATATCTATTGTTGCTTTCACTATGGCTATAAAGATAACGCAAAATAATATTCAAACTCAAATTAGGCACTTTTAACATTGAATAAAGCACATAATCATTACCTGAGATTATCACTGTCATATTTTGTATGTTGTTCCTGCCGCGAAGTCGCAGAAAATAAAAACCGTTCCTAAAATAGAATCCCATTTCGCTTATTGTCACATGTCGCAGGTGGTTAGGACAAAAACTACAAGTAAATGATACTTGTTATCGCGTCGTGTCTGGTTGGGACACACGATGTTACAGTTTATTAAATCTAAGCATAAAAATATTAATACTTACAAATCTAATAATTGAATCTGCAATTAGGGAAAGTGGAGAGATCCAGTCTGGGAATGAGCAGTAACTGTTGATTTGCATGGCAGACATGGAGATCCAGAAAAAAAAAAAAAAAGACATGGAGATCCAGATTTTTTGTTTGTTCATTTGTTTTTAATATTCAACAGGCAAAGTTCTTCTGTATCTAAATGCAAAAATTTTCATAATTGTTTGAATAAAACGGACTACTAGGGAAAAAATCTGAATATTCATTTTGTGATTATTTTAACAAAAGCAACATATAATAATTGTAATAATAATAACAATTATATATATATATATATATTAACAGACTCTATGTAAGTTATCGCAAACGCTTGATTGCAGTTGTTGCTGCTAAGGGTGGCCCAACCAGTTATTAGGTTTAGGGGGCAAACACTTTTTCACACAGGGCCATGTAGTTTTGGATTTTGTTTTCCCTTAATAATAAAAACCTTCATTTAAAAACTGCATGTTGTGTTCACTTGTGTTATCTTTTACTAATATTTAAATTTGTTTGATGATCTGAAACATTAAAGTGTGACAAACATGCAAAAAAATAAGAAATCAGGAAGGGGGCCAACACTTTTACACACCACTGTATATATATATATAGAGAGAGAGAGGTCAGTGGCCCTTGGATTGGTATTGTTGGCAGAATTCGGCCCTCGGCGAAAACTAATTGAGGAACCCTGGCCTAGAGACTGATGTCATGACTGCACAGCTCTATGCAGCATCCTCCTCTCTGCTTTGTCATGTACTAGCTTGTACTTTTCTAACAACTTCTAACAATTTTAAACCTTTGTTAACTTCTTATGTTACTGTCTCTTTAAGATGAACTGCTGGATTAAAGCATCTGCTAAATGAATAAATGAAGAATAGATATAATATCAGTAATCATATTTTGACCACAACATAAATATCTATATTGTGCAATGGTAAAATGTGTTGACAGAGCATAATGATTTGAGAAATTCCAGCAGCCTGTCGTAATTATAATGTCTTCCTCTCTGCTCCTCCAGAACTTCCAGGTCACATCACCCACACGGCTGTGAGACCGAGGAGGTGAGTTAAGTGGGACTGAAGGATGATAACATGGTCTTGTGGAAAGAGTTACAAAACAAGGAGAGTTTCTGCAGCCTGTTCAAGCGTCCTGAGCCCAGTACAGGAAACTGGGGTGTAACTCTAGTCATGGTTAGGAAGTGTTTGTGTCCTTTCAAGAGGTCTTTACAGTATACAGCAACATACACAGAGGAGTGTGGGGGTGGCAGTAAGGAAGTATGTTTGTCCAAACTTGAGGAAAGGTAACGCCTTTGGTTACACACCGGAGTTTAAATCTGTTCTTCTGGGTAATAATATCAGCTTTAAGCTTAAAATGTCTTGAAACTAGCTAACAAGCTTTCCTAAAGGGATGGTTCACCAGACCGGATGAAAGTTTTGTCGTCATTTACTCATCCTCATGCCATTTCAACTTCTGTGTAACACAAAAGAAGATATTTTGGAAAATACTGCAGTGTTTTCTGTCCATGCAATGTATGTCAATGGGGTCCAATGTTTTTCTGGACGCATTTGACTTAAATTGTATGGACATCTGAAACATTCTTCTAAATATCTTCTTTTGTGTTCTGCAGAAGAAAGTCAGTCATACAGGTTTAGACAATACAACATTTACGATCTGAATGGTTCTAACCTGTGCAAAACTCACCATCGGGATGCTAGCATGCTATGAACGGTTGCCAGATTGTTGCTATGGGTTACTAAGGTGTTCTGTGTGGTCTTTTGCATGTTGCTATGCAGTTGCTTGGGTGTTCTGGGTGGTTGTTTACTGGCCCAAGTCAAACCTCCAGCAAATGTCTATGATATTCTGGTTTCTCTTTTCATGTCTAAGTCTAAGGAATCAGTTTAATCCAGTGCTGTTACTGTAACTACAGCTAAAACTATTAGAAATTTATTTTTTTTTTTTATTTTTTTTTTATATTTATTAAAAGATTAACTAACTTAAAAAAAATAGAAATGTCATCTTGGCAACTGAAATAAATTTAAAGAAAACGTTGAAGTACTAAAATTGCTAAAACTGAAATAAATATAAACAATTAAATAAAAAAAGCAAAAGTTAATCAAAATGACAAATAAATGATTTAACAAAATTACTAAAAGAAGATATAAAAATACTAACAAACAGTAATAATCCTAAAATAACACTTATTATCTGCCAGGCAAAAATCTTAAGTTAGATCGCTTAGAAAATAAAAAGCACACCTCTCCTCAACCAGTCACATAATTTATGGTACAATTCCTATTAATAGCCCCAACGGCCCGAGATTAATAATTAAGGTTAGTGAAAAGTAGGCATGGACCGGTATGAGATTTTGATGGTATGATAACCTTAAGCAATAATTTCAGTCTCACAGTATCACGGTAAATGTGCTATTTTTAAATGTCTTTAAAAAAATAAAAAAATAAAAACTTTTTCCCACTGAACACAATATATTTTATTTCTGAGCAACATACAGATTATTTGGAACAGTAGTATTTGTTTATTTTTTCTTTGATTGGTTTCTGAAATGTTTGCTGAATTGTGGGCTGTCCTGCAGCTTTTGATGCGGATGGTTGATTTGCTGCTAGAGCTACTGCTGACATCTTTATTTAACCTAAAATCTGTAATTACAGTTATTTAATTTTAGTTATATAATTCATATACATATCATTCATATCATTTCATATCATTTAGTTATATAATTTCATATACATAATTTGATTGAATAATAACCCAATTTGATGCAAAAACAGAATGTTCTGACTATAAAAAAATACCATCTAAACTTTTCTGAAGACAGTCAGTTCCCTTCAGAAACACATTCATATAAACCCCCAAATCAATATTTAGGATTTTCTTCCAATAGTTCGTGCATCATGAACAGTGAGTGATCTGCCTGCTACAGTATTTTTCTCTGTGCGTCCGTCTTCAGCATCTCTGGCCTGTGTTGACGGGCGTTTATTTTCACATAAATTACATTTTGGATAATGATTGCATTGCAACGCAGTTTCTGCAAGTCCAGAACAGAGACGAGCTGCAATAAAACAAAAAACGTCCGGTTGCCGCTCGCGTAAGTTCCAGGGGAAGCTCCTTTGGCCGTCATACACAAACGTGACTGACTGCTCATACCAACAGGAGGAGGGGGGTTACTCTCTACACTGACTGCACTCAACCTGAGGGATTCCTACACGTTCAGTCTTTGAGGAGTCATGAAAAACAGCGCATACCGCAGGAACGGTATAACGAAAAATGTTAGTGGTTTTGAAACCGTGAAATTTTCAAATCGAGGTATACCTTGAAACTGGTAATCGGCCCATGCCTAGTGAAAAGAGTAAATAGTGATGCAAGCACCACTGATGGCATTCCCAGTGAGATCTAACAGATGAAAATCAATATATAACCATGCATGCCCTTATTCAGAAACCTATAGGGCTTTTCTGACTAGCAACCACATGGTCATGATATCATTTATCTACTTCAGGGATTTCCTGTGATGTGGGATCATTCCATCTGTGAGCTGCGGCACAGCTTAGCATGATCCTATAACAAACAATGAGGGCCGAGACGAGGGCCAGCTCAGTCCGATTAATGCCTGATCATCAGTCAGTGAATGAGACCATGAGATTATTTCACCTACAAGCTGTTAAAAACAGAGTGCCACTTCCATATCACTTCCAGTTAAACGCTAACCACATCCCTCCACACAACACGCGACAGCAGCACTTTAAAAATTAAACATAACTGAAGTCTTTCTGTGAAGTCAATGGGGGTCTGATAAAAAAATACATCAACTTGGCCCGACACTGAGGAATCCATTACAGCATAAACATTAGTTAAAACACAAGCGCTCTGTACGCAACGTGTACTGAACAAAGGCTGCTTAAAAGCCAATGAAATCCATCTGGATCATTACTCTCAGTCTTTATTCATACGCTCCACTGATATCTTGTTAAACACATCAGATTTATTTACGATTATGTTATCCAACAATAACACGCAGCAGCAGCAGTGAAATGGAGGTAACTGGCATGCATTAGCCCTCAGAGAGATGGTGTTTGGGTGTCTGCCGCTGCTGTCTATCCTCAAAGCCGGTTTACAGGGGTATTAACAGATTGTGGAGGAAAATCTCAGAAGATATTATCAGAAGCAGCAGAATGTTGTTTATTATTACAGAGGACGCACACAGTGGGGATCTATGGCAGTAATAGTGGGATTAGCGATGTTTATATTGGACACTGTTGGGCTAGTTATGATGTGATAATAAGGGGTGTGTCTCTACGCCATCCCAGAGTTCATAGGTTCATCTCATCGCTGATCTGTAAATGTAAACGTTAACTAACCCACATTACCGAGGCCCACTTTTGTGCATTTGAGATCTCACAAGACTTCTGCTGGTTGGATTTCTTCCTGCTTTATGAATGGTTGAAGAATGAACAATGCAAGGCTGTCTAAAAATAATGTTCACCGCATTTAGCTGCACACAAAATAAATCAACTCCCCCTGAGATGCATTTATGGTTCTGAAATGTGCCCAGATCCAAGTTGTGACTCATAGTTTTGTAGTCCAGCATACTGAACCTCAAAGTAGGACTGCTTGGTTATGGCAAAAATCGTAATCATGATTATTTTGATCAAAAATAAATAAATAAATCCTTTAAAAAATTCACAAATTTTTGGTGTAAATAGTCAGTAATACAATAAAAAAATGAAGAAGGAAATAATCAACAATAGAACAAATAAAATGGAGAAAACCCACAAATGAAAAAACAATGCTTTAAGTTTGCAAATTAAGTTTGGGCTTTTAAGGAAGGACGAAAGCACCACTTTAAAGGAAATAATAATAATAATCATTTTATCTTGATTTTTGCTTTTTCATAATCATTGAAAGCCAAAATCGAAATTGAAACTAAAATTAAATTAATCGCACAGCCCAAACGCAAAGTATCCTATATGTAGGCCCAAGCTACTACTTCACATTTTAGCACAACAAAGTAGCCAAGGAGAACCTAGTAAACCATAGCAGTCTGGCACTGAAGGTCAAGCGTTGTTTGTTCAAGCAATCTACTTCACGGTCACTAGGGCCAACTGTGCACTCAGTGCTAGGTGTAACAGGAAAGCAACGCTGTTAGTAAACTCTCCTATGTTAACAGGAAATTTAGTTTTTTTTTTTTGGAAGGTCGTGCTAGAACACCAACATGTGTTGTGGTGCATATGTGAGTTTAAAAGGGTCTGGTGAATGGCAGGCTAATAGCCTTAGCTATGTGGGATTAAAGAGGTCTTCAAATTGAAATTGTGAGAAAGAACCACATTTCGTACTGCAGAGGAGCATTTCCATCCTAGACATGTCACTAAACATCAGTGCCTGTTTGTGTGTCTTTTCAGATCAAATGAGACAGTCATCTCTGAACATAAATAATCCAGAGACTCCTTAGAAGTTAACACGGGAAGCCAAGATCAACTTTATCTATTTATCCACCAATGACATTACATATAAGCAGATATTACAGCTCAACAGAAGAACGGTATTGCGTGAAAGTGTGGATGCTAATATAGTTAGTGTTATAGCTATAGTTATCATTCTTGGTCTGAAGAGGCCTTTAGTCAGTTCGACTTTTGAGGAAAATACTTTAAAAGAAACTCATCCAAAATTGACAATCCCAGTTAGAAGACAGCATATTATAATGGATAGGTGCAACCATAATTTAAAAAAAAATCCAATGCCAACCTGAATTGATTATGTGGTATTTGCTTAAGTAACTACTGAGAAATTAATAGCTTGTAATTATGTTCTGCTATTCTTATTGCTATTATAATTACATTTAACAGCAAGTAATATGAATAACAGGCACTGCTTCTGTTTAAAAACATAATTTTTTGTAGAATAAACGTATTATTGTGCTACAGCTTCAATATTGTTAGAATATTGCTGCTTAAAACACTAGATGACCCTATTGTGAATGACTATGAACACTTCTCAAATTTGACTCAATTTCAAAATGACAATGTTTGACAATCACAGAAAAATAGAAAGCTAGTATTGTGTGAAAGTGTGGATGCTAATATAGTTAGTGTTATAGCTATAGTTATCATTCTTGGTCTGAAGAGGCCTTTAGTCAGTTCGACTTTTGAGGAAAATACTTTAAAAGAAACTCATCCAAAATTGACAATCCCAGTTAGAAGACAGCATATTATAATGTACTATTATGGATAGGTGCAACCATAATTTTAAAAAAAATCCAATGCCAACCTGAATTGATTATGTGGTATTTGCTTAAGTAACTACTGAGAAATTAATAGCTTGTAATTATGATCTGCTATTCTTATTGCTATTATAATTACATTTAACAGCAAGTAATATGAATAACAGGCACTGCTTCTGTTTAAAAACATAATTTTTTGTAGAATAAACGTATTATTGTGCTACAGCTTCAATATTGTTAGAATATTGCTGCTTAAAACACTAGATGACCCTATTGTGAATGACTATGAACACTTCTCAAATTTGACTCAATTTCAAAATGACAATGTTTGACAATCACAGAAAAATAGAAAGCTAAAAGGACAGCTGCTCGTTTTATCTGACAGCCTGTTTGCCATTTGGAAATATTAGGCAACTGATCCATTCATGTTGGGTGACACTGACAAATTAGAAAGTGACAGTTCTGCCTGACAGCTGATGGTTCACAGTCTCTCACTTCCCCTCAACTAACCTCAGTCTATTGATCATTTTAAAGTGACAGAAAATGACTGAAATTCTGCTACACAAATGAGTTCCCTGTCTGAACAAATTAGGACCTGTGAGATGTTCATTGTATTTAAAGATTATGTTTGATGTCTTCCTTTTATCTGGTCAACACTGGTCAGTGTATCTGACACATCAGTCTAACATGGAAGTAATTCTAATAAATTTTACCTTAATTTTAACTAAATTGAGAGTGGGTTTGTTTTAGAGTTATGAAAGGTGCTGTCACCTTTCAAAATCAGGCTGACTTTGTCATGTCATGTTCAGATTTTCTAGTATGATGCCTCTGAAGGCCAGGCCTAAACTTCAAAAGCTTCAAATCAAGGGAAACCAGAGCACTGTCAAATGGAGTTACAACAGAGTACACTTATCATATAACCATGATATATTTGCACCATGTGGAAAACTGAAGCATGCCACTGGAGTTGACAAAATTAGCTCTGTTGCAGTGTATGTGTGGTGCTGTGGCAAGCCATTTAACATTTATTAATTAAAACTAACTAGTATTTATTATGTTAAGACCTGATGCACGGATCCGATATAATGATACACATCACATCCGATTTCTTTCTCAGCTGTTTTCATTCACTTGAGACATAACTGACTGCGTTTACCTGAATGATTGTCGAGATGGGTATTTTGTCATAATTTTATGTGTATGTGTCTGTTCAGAGGATTCAGTTCGGTGTTCGCGCGCTGTCTGAAACACGTGTGCGCGCTTCATGTGTGTGCGAGTGGTTCAACGGATCACAAATCTCACGGTTCAGATCACATTACGGTTTTTGACCTACGGATCGGATCGTTTTTCGGATCAGCAAGAAAAGAAAAATATTTCAATTTAACTTGCTTACCATTTATTACTTAAAGCGAAGTACTTCTTTGATACCGCAGCAAATACTACTAGATTAACCAAGAAAGTTTAAACCTGCGGATCACATGCGTGCCGAACCGTGGGGTTTGGTCCATACGGATCACGGATCAACTACGATCCGTTTATCCACTAATTATGTTACTAGTAATTATTGTAATCAGACAGTGACTAGTATCTTTTTCAATTTCACTAATATCTAGATACTAGTTCTGATTAAATTTTTTCAATTGTGTAATTCAATCTATTCAATTAGTCACTACTCGAGAACCTCTTCAGATATTAGTAGGCATTATTTTGGCTACTAGTCACTTAATAGTGATTGTCTTAATACTGACGTTACTTCTATCGTTACTGGTAAAAAAAATATATATATTTTTGTTACTGACTTCTATGGTCACCTGCAGTTCAGACAGTAATACAAACCAGTAACTGTTAGAACCGTTGTGGGGGAAAAGAAAAAGAAAAAAGCTGCAATTTGTTGCCAATTTCAATAGTTAAGCTACAAGTCTCTGTTGGGGACAAATGTAAGTAAAGGAATAAGTAGCAGTATGTACTGAAAAATCACTAGAGACTGATTAAATAAATACTAGTAACTACTGGAACAAGCATTAGTCCAATAAATATCCAATTACTAGTGAAAATGAAACTTGAAATTGAAAAGATACTAGTCAATACTGGATTACTTAGTATATACAAAATGTAACTTAATGAAAAGACTAGGTAGTAAGGAATAATGCTGCCCTCAAGTGCACCTTGGGAAACACCTGTGAGTTGGGAATTCGTTATTAGGATGTAAGTCGTATAAACAAAGCAAAAGAATTAGGCTATATTGTGAATCTGAATTCAAAAAGATAAAAATGTAACATTTATATCACTTACTTATACATGTTTACTAGTAATTAGGATAATTAGTGATATCCTAATACTTTGATACTTCCGTCTTCACTTTGAAGCGAAACGTAAATGTTAAAGCGGCTTGCCACAGTGATGGTGGGTTCTGAGTCGAGCACACGCACCCGCGCTTTAGAACACGGGTTCAAAGCAGGTGCCAGCAGTAACAATGTAGCAACGTCACAACGAACAACCAAACGTTCTAAACGCTTTCCAGGTTTGACAGCGTATATAAGGCACGTGACTGCCATAATGCTGAGTCGATCATGGGTGTGATCGTGTTTGTTGAATACTAAACCACACTACAATATGAGCAAAATCATATTTCTCAATACTTACCCGAAATCCTGATCCATAGATTTGAAAAAGAATTTATAACTGTTGACCGGACGGTTGTTGAGGACATTTTTAAAATCCGCCAACGTGACTTTTTCCGGAGAAACCGTCAGTTTCACTAAATAAGGGGTTTCTTCTTCGTCGATATGGTATATAATTTTGGTCTCCGCCATGAGTAGGCTTATATGGGTAGGACAATCATTGACAGAAGAAGGAGCAAGGGTTGTAGCAGCGCGATACAAAATATATTTGTAGACTAGGCTATAACTCGTCGAGTGCCATTTATGCGCTATAAGGCGACATTGTTGGTTGCCGGTTTCACGTAGGCAAACAAAAATCCTGGTCTTGAAGGGAGCGAGCGGTTCCAGACATAATGGGAGCTTGCGCGTCTCTATCGCGGCGTCAATGTTTCTCTCTAATCGCCAGTAAAACAGGAAGGGACTGTTCACGTCCCTATGAGCAGGAGTTCAAGCTATTTTACCATTACAGGTTTCTCGTAGAGGTAGGCTGCCCTCTAGCGACAGACAGTGTCAGCGACAGACTTGACTGAACTGCTGTGGCTCTACTAAGCCAACAGCTGTAAAACACTACCTTGTACTTGTCCTTGCAAGATAAACCTTTGCGGAAATGCTTTTTCTTCTTTCGTGTTTTCAATATATACAAGGTCTAAGAAAAGGGTGGGGGTGTAAACGGTAAATAGTAGTCTATATATTTTTTATACAACTAAGTATATGATTATATGATGACAAAACACAGACCTGCTGTCATCGTTGTTATAGATTTACATATAGATGTATCACAAAAATCGTTTGTCTTGAACTAGAGGCACCAAAAGACTATTTATTTATTTACAAAGCAAATTGTACGAACAAGAATACATAACCAAACATGACAGGGATATATATAGGGAAAACATACTATGCAACTGTTTAATATGTACACATTAAACAGTTGCATAGTTTGTATTGCTTTAATATATTAGGCATTTTTCTTTTCCATTTGACTTTATGAATATAATAAACAATTATAGGCTAATAATTAAATGAAAAATATAAATGCTAGATTTGTTTCACATTCCAATGAGAAACACATCAGCCTCTACAAAATTGACAACAATTGTGTACATTCCCAGAATAAATGATCTCAGGTGCATTTTTACGTATAGCATTAACTTCTTAAATTAATTTTATTGCTATATTGCAAAATTCTAAAAGTTTTTAATGCTGAATTTGAATAGAACATAAATGGACAATAAAATTAATGAAAACAATATAAAATGTTTAACTACCATAAACATTTCATAAAGTTATGTAGTTTTAATAAATGTGGCAATGCAGCAGACCTAAATGAAAGAAAAAAAAAGTCTTCACACATACATAATACAGGAAAAAGTAGTTGAAATAATGAACACTATTATCCAGTATCATGTATCCAAAACTGTGACCAATAGCTTAATGGGAGGCAAAGTAACTAGAGCTAGTAGTCATTCCCCTTTGTCGTGTTTAATGCATCTTGTTGCAACCACCACCAACATTATATCCATATAAAGAACATGCACAGAAGACACAAAGTGTAACAAAATACACAAAGGTACAACGTTCTGAAGATGTGCAAGCATGAGCACCAGTTAGACATTTTGGATCATTACAGCATATATTTTCTAACAGCAGGGGGCAGCACTGTTCTTCTCTATACTTCCTGTATTCCCTACCGAAGGTATTGGATGGTTGTTTAACTTTAGAAAACACTAACAAGACAAGCCTACCAAAAGTAATGCAAGATCCAGGTCCCAGTCAGAGTCATTTAGAATCAAATAATCCAGCTAAACTCAATGCTCACAATCTACATTTCACACTCTGCCTCACTATACACAACAATTAAAGTGAATTTACTGTATGTATTAAACTCATTAGAGTTTAGTATTCTGAAGGATACCACTGGCTCATGGATTTAGTAAATCAAAACAACTTTTTGCAAAGAACATTCTTCCTCTTTGCTCAGTTTGTTCTTAAAGTACCAATCTTCTTGTCTTCTGAAATGCACTGATTGACTTTCAAACAGTAAATAACTTGGAGAAGTTGGATGCCCTTATGGACTTAAAAGGATAGTTCACCCAAAAATGAAAAAATTTCCTATGATTTACTCACCCTCAAGGCATCCTAGGTGTATATGACTTTCTTCTTTCAGACAAATCCAATTATATAAAAAAATGTCCTGGCTCTTCCAAGTTTTGTAATGGCAGTGAATGGGTTGAGGGTGAGTAAATCATTGGGTAATTTTCATTTTTGGGTGAACTGTCCCTTTAATGAACTTCCTAATGCAGTTATGTAGTATACTGCTTAGTGTTCCATAATTATAGGAAAAAGCAAAGATTTTAGTCAATAGTGTATTCAAATACTAGATTTCTAGATTATTATTATTATAAATAATTTTGTTTTTACATTTTACATAAGTTACATAACTTATGGTAAAACAAAATGTTTTACTACAAAATGTTCAAAACATAGCTTGTTTTAAATATTGCACACAGGCACAGCTAGTTTCACATTGCCAACTCTCTGTGGGACATATGATATCAGTTAAGACATTGCGATCAGAATCTGGTCATAGTGGATCTGAACATTTGTTACTGGGCACTGGTCAAGTAGAGAGGGAGATAATGGAGGTACAATGCCTTACATATAGAAAGAATGAATCTTAATTACACAAAATATTTAAGAATAAACTTTATTATATTTGTACATCGGTCCTCTAGTCTATATTGACATGATCATGTATTGCCTCTCTAAAGATATATGTACACTCCAGATCAAATAAAAACTACTGCATGAATGCTTAGTAACCTATGTAAATGAACATCACTGACCAATGAAATTGCTGAAAAAAAATGTTGATGATGGAAAAGAGATAAATGGGACTTGCTCATATTGCAAAAGCAAATAAACTGTAACTGTACCACATAATGCTGTAAAACAAACACTGTAAAAAGACAATGGGCCAAAGAAGTCCTGGTCAATAGGACTCAAAATTTATACAAAAAGTAACATATAGATACACACACATCAGAATAGCAGAAACAGTACTTTTAATTGCCTTTGAGGTTCACTTGTGTACCACGTTTGACTATTTAGACCTGAAGCCACAGCTATTTGTTTGCTTCCTGAGTTTTATAAGAAATTTACAGTGGTTTCTACCACACAGAATTTTAGCAATTCAACAGAAATGTTTAAATTTAGAATTTTAATACAGAAGAGTACCAAACTGAATTCAGCAAATTGCTCTCCCACATTTTACATATGTGTAACTTGAATTCAATAGATTACCATTATGGTACACTGTGATTATGACAAAGAGATTTCAATTAAATTGACTTACCAATATCAACAGAATTTGAGTATTATAAGATCATGTAAGCAGTAATTATGCTGTAGAAAGTCAGTACTTCCATTCCTGTTCTCAATGCAAATGTAAAGTCCTTGAATCTCTTCTCATTCAGCACGCTCTGGACCAGCCAGCAGCTCACTACGAATCACTTCCATGACATTCTCTCCATTTCTTTAGGTGAGAGAGAGGAAGACAGAGAAAGAGTGTGTAAATACATCACAATGCATCTCGTTGTCCGGAACGAATTTCACTAATTGAGACCACATTACCTCGGTTTAGATCAATAACTTTTGGAGAGGGATAGTTGTTTGCCGCTGCCCTTTCTTTTATTATGTTGTTCTTGTAGTCTAAATAAAAATATAAGGATTTCTTCAATAAATGCTGATATAAATATGAAAACATGAAGAATTATTGTAAATCACCATCTATTAATATACGTCAGATGTGACTGAGACACTCAGATTTCAAAAAATATATATTTCACTGGAAAATCCCTTGTTACAAAACAATAACCAACCAATTTAAAAAAAAGACTGTGGTAATGTAATGTAATCCAGGAGTCATTGTACTTGAGAATATTGAAGAAAAAAAAACACGATTCTTGCAAACCAAATCACACTTCTTTACACTTTACAGAACACTAGTTACAGTATCTGTCTTTTCTCTTTATTTTCATAAAGTCTTGGTTTTTAAATGACCTATTTCTGCTTTAAGAGAAATCATGGAAAAATGTGGTTGCGCTTACCCAGTCGCAAGTCTTCCTGATTGTAGGGTTGCAGTTCTGTGGCATCAAGCTCAATGGATGTCCTCCTCCCCCTGCCAAGTAAAGCAAACATTATCCTTTTTATGTATTAGCGAGTGTAAAATTATTATTGTGGATCTTACTTGACTCAAAAACACTGAATAAGATACTGTAAAGCAGAAATTACAAAACTGGAAATCTTTAATCCTTACCGCTCAGACCTTCGAACCTCAAACTCAGGCCCTGAATCAGATATAATATGAAATGTCAAAAGAAAGTTCAGTAAGATTCAAGGCAATAATCTCAAAGGTACTAATTTTATATGTAAATGTTTCAGTTGACCAACATGCAGTTTGACTAAAAAGCTAAACATATTTCTTTTCCCGTTTATAAAATCATCACTTTATCTAATCCACATGATCCTACCTTTTTTTCTGCAGTGCCTCGTGGTCATAATGATGCCAATGAGCATTAACAGAAGCAGCAGGAAGATTGCCAGGATGTAGCCTACTTGGTGCAAGAGGTGAGTTTGATTCTCAGGCAAAATTACATTGAGGATGCGAGGCGCTTCAACCATGTTTGTATCTGCTCACCAAGTAGAAAAAAGAAAAGATGAGAAGACCAGATGAATGAGAACTCTTAAATATCTGATTGAATAAAACATTTAATTACTTTATGGTGTACTGAAAGGCAAGAAACAAAGCAGAAAAGCCCAAATTACTAGTTTGTTTTTCCCATTTCACCCAGGCCTGCCAGGCGAGAGGGGAGAGGGACCAGGTTTCATGTCAGAATGGCCAAAACAGGCGTAATGAGTTCCAGACCTGACGTCATGCCACAGCAATGGAGAAAAAAAAACACAAACCACCAGAACTGGAAGCGATAGTGCAGGCGGAGAGAAATACCACCACTTCATGGTCAGTCTGTCTGGAGACATTTTCCACTTATTTAGGTGCCCCATAATAACAGGGAGAATTTAGATTTAATCTGCTATATTTTTCAGGGATTGCATGTCAGTAGTACTTATAAGACCAAATAAACCAAACAAACTCTCTAAATGCTGCTGTTTGTGTTTTACAGAATTGTAAACCTTGTTCTTGGCATGACAACACAAAAATGACTTCTTCATCCTAAAACTAACAGTCCTTATGATTACTTCATGAGTCAGTATGTCTCATTGCAATGAACAATGAAGAATCAAATGAGTCACACATGCTAAGACTGGTCATATTTGTGTAATCCTGAGGTTTTTTACGTTTAACAATGCAAAATATATTGGAATACAACACATACTTAATTTTTGTGTATTATTTATAATGCCATTTTTGTTCATTATTTATAGGACAGCTGGAGAGAGCAAAAGTGGGAGGAAGTGGGATTGGGATACAACACGGATTCCAACTCATCCAAGTTAAACTGTTGCATGTGCATTAACCTCAGATGTAGCTTCAAAATGTTAACATAACTGCATTATTTAACATCCTTACAAAATAGCTATATTTAATTTAAAAACATTTGTAATATATCATTTACCATTCTGAAATAAATATTTACAGGTATATCACAAATGTTGAGTGAAATAAAAAAAAACGGGAAAATTAATAAATAATTAAAAATAAAAATATTTATAAATATTTGTAAATAAAAATTGCTAGTTTTTCTTCCCATTTAAAAAAAATTAAAAGAAGGTCACATTCAGACAATACATTAAATCTATAAGCTGACTGACATGCCACATTTTTTTCTACTTCCAGTGGAGTGGGGCAAAATGTTTACAGACATGTGAAGATGTGAATCTAAAACGGACCATTCCTGCTTTGCGCTTTAATGTTACAGCGGGCCAGATGTTGTACAGATGTGATTTTTCATATCAAAAAACAGCCCATTACCAACGCAAAATGGGGAATATTTTCTGAGCAATGATGGTAAAATCTGCAAACCCCAGAAGAAAGCAAGACGTTGTTGTGACCTTTTGTGAGCTCAGCGATTGCTAAGCAGAGGAAATATGAAGCATCTTCCAATAAAACCTCCCCCACCTCTTTTATGACCTATTCACTACATTTCTGTTGAAAACATTCACTCGTACAAACTCATCTTTACAAGTGTTTTGTAACACAGAGACGGCAATGACAGAGCCAAAATGACTGGAGTGAGTCAGTCTGAACAAAGAGTAAAAGACAAAGACATTTTAGACAGCTCAAAAATGAAAAACAAAGAGAGAAATGGAAAGACTGCTGTAAAATTCCCACTGCAGACTGGAGAAGATGGAGCAGAAAAGTAAACAGAGAGAAAAAGGCAGGAAATAAATATAGTTCTCAGGCAACATTCCTCCCCCAAACCCAAATATACATGTAAAGGGAGGAGCAAAGGAGCTGATTCGGAAAACACAGAAATACATGTTTAAAACAAGCTAGGAAAAAGAAAAGGTCACTGTTTCGAATTAAAAAAAAAAAAAAAAAAAGGGAAAAGATGCAGAATTTTTTGAAGAATCGTTTGACAGATCTTGCCATACAACTTCTGGTCATAATGACCAAAAAGAAAACAAAAGGCACCATAAAAGTGATCCATACAACTTGTGCACTATATTCCAAGTCTTCCAAAGCCATATAATAGCTTTGTATTAGAAACAACCCAAAATGTAAGTCTTTATTCACTGATAATCACCTCAAAAGTCAAAAATGGCACATCAACATCACAAACACCAAACGGCATTGGTTCAAAGCTATTGTGTGACTTCAGAAAACTTGGAATATAGTACATGAGTTGTACGCACCATTTTTATGGTGATTTTATTGGATCTTGACATTCCTTTGTCACTTTAATAGCTGTCAATAGCTGCATTACAGTTATTCAAAAACTAATAAATTCAAATAAATTACGCCATACAGGACTAGAACAAAATTAGAGTAAATAATGACAGAATTTAGCAATTTTCTTCTAAAAAAAATCAAAGGTGCAACAAATAAATCACATTTTAAAAAATTATCTTACTTGGGTCATCAGCAGGTGGGACGGAATAAGAAGAATTAGTTTTTGGTGCATCAGTAGAGGAGCGCGCTGGAGGCGAAGGCTGGACAGAAGGGCCGACGATCACCCTGAAGATTCGTCTTTCATGTAAGCCACAGTAGTGATGGTGAAGGTGGCAGGAATACAAGCCTTTATCAGAGGGCTGAATGTTGTGGACACTCAGGGAGAAATCCCCCATGTAGAAGGCATCAGTTGAGATGTTCATCTTATTCCGGAGGAAGAGCGGCCCGTACTGCCGGTTCTCTCCAGAGGCATACATATCGATGAGGCGGTCTGCTCGGTCACGGGTGACCCCAGGTGCCTGCCAGTCCCAGTGGACCACCTGCTGCTGGCCCTCGTCCCTCTGACTGTCCGTCCACAATTGTCTGCGGTTCACACAGGGAAGCACCACACTCTTCCCCACCAGAACCACAAGCACAGATTTATCGCCATCCCAGACACGCTTTTCCTTTCGAGCTGCAGATATTGACATTTTTATAAAGAAGTTTAACTATATAAATAATAATGTTTAATTTATATACTGTTTTTTCAAAGCATAAGATTGGATAGCAATAATTAAAAACTATACTGTGTAATTTTTCAGTGTTAAAATATCTATTCCAGTTCATGCATGGACAGCTACAACAAAAACATTATCAGATTAACTTCCCCTGAAATCATAAACACTGTGGCTCTGTTGTGTTTATATGCTCCACTTTGTGGGGCTAGTAGAGCAGTATGACACACTTTACACAGCTTTACGTAAACATGCCTGAAACTATGGAAGCCTGGAAGTATGGAAGCTCATTGTCACCTCAAAATAAAAAATGAAAAAGGTGAAATAAAGCCAAATTGTGAGATAAAAAGTCACAATTGTGAGATGAAAAAAAAATCACACCGTGAAATATACATTGTTACATTGTGAGATAAAAAAATTGCTCAGATTAAAAGTCAAAATTATATATAATAGTCATAATTGTGAGTCATTTTGTGAAATATAAAGACACATTCCGAGATTTAGTCACAGTTTTGAGATCTGTAAAAAGTCGCAATCACTTTTTTATTTCTTAATTTTTTACTCTGAGGTGGAAAAAGGCTAGATAAACTATAGATGTCAGGCTTCTTCTCTTACGTGATTTAGTGACGTTGAGCTGGATTCGAATGGACTGGTGGACCTTGCAATAGTGGTGATGTAGGTTGCAGGTATAGATACCTTTATCATTCACGTCCACATCTGCGCAAACAAAACAGCAACACCAGAATGGAAGGTATTTAATATCACAAACAAAATAATCAAAAGAGTGACATGGACATGGTCTAAAAGGATGAACTTACTATTAATAACTAGTGAGAAATTTCCATCGCTGAAGGCGTCTTTTGAAATAGTAATTCGGCCCCTGTTGTAGTCGTTGTACAAGCGCTCTGTTCCCCCTGAGAACATATCTAAAATGCGCTCCACAGTGTAATCGGGTTGGTTCCGGATCAGGTCCCAGTGCACGACACGCTGACGGTCCCGCAGGCGATCCTGCCTCCAAACCATCCGCTGATTATTACACGGCAGAAGAACATCTGACCCGGCTGGAACTGTAATGTTCTTCGCCTCCACAACCACACTAGGCATGTTGTTTTGTGCCCAGGCTAAAAGACATACACATACATTACATTACATATTCATTTTGGTTTATACAGTATGAAAAATATTGGGAAACTGCTACAAAATAACTATTTTGTTACTCACTCACCACATGGTAAGATCAAGGCAGACCAGACTGAAATGAGAACAAGAACACACGCATTAGAAATACTGAAGGTGTAAGTCATATTTAATTATATGAATACGGAAATTCGGCATCTGTCCTGTAGATATTTCAAACACCGAACTCTGCCCCAAATCACTGTTTGCATCAGTCAGTGTTCATATTGTTAATGCAGACACAATAAAACTTAGTTCAGATCTGCAGAAGACTAATATTTGCTGCTATGCCAACACAAAGAAATTTGCAGCACAGAGGATCCATTCATTTCCTCTCAGCAGTCAGACCTGTAATCCAGATGATAAATACTGACAGAAAGTCAGGCCTCTCCACATCCATCACTAAAAGTACAGAAAAAGTTATCGAAGATGAGAAAAATTGATCTATTTATGGTCAAGAAATAGAAAAGGTCAAGGACAGTCAGCTACCACAATCGAACACCAGATGTGTGATCATGTGAGGAATCCAAGGGGTGAATTTGTGAATTGCTAGTTCTTTTCTTGTCTAAACAAGATTCAAGTAGCATTAAACATTGACATGTCATGCCACATTAAACTAAATCTGTAACATAACATATTTTTGTACTAATGAATGTGTGTAATATATATGTATATATATATACATATGAAGAATAGAATGCAAGACCAGCAAAAATGACTGCGTTTCCCATCTGTAATTCAATTAAATATTGAGGTCAAGAAACATAGAAGGTAAAATATGGCCACAAAGAAGAAAAATTCAAAACCCTGTAATTGTCTTTACACCGCATGATAGTGTCTTAACAAGAAGACTACTGACGTGTCTTTCCACACAAAAGACTACAATTAACTCAGAAAAAAAGTTCAGAAAAAACTAAAGAAAGAGAAAAACAAAGCAGCAGAAAAGACGTTTAATCTAATTTAAAATATATAAGTAAATAAATAAAAACACTTGGAAGGAGGCCAGCACGAGACTTACTGCAAGATCAAAGTTAATGCACAATTCCACATTCACTGTGAAGGATGCAACACAGAAGACAATATTCAGAGTGTTGTGTAGGTGAAAATGTCAAAGCAGTTCAAATAAGTTAAAGATATATGAGAATTCGTTAAAAAAACGATTTGGCTACTTACTGTATGGCACGAGAAACATGTCCGAAAAGTGGTGAAGATATTTGTTAATTCAGGTGACCGATTAAACGGTTTTTTCAAAGGACTGCTCCCTCACCTCAAACGTTTCGTCGACCAGCGACAGAAAACAAAATCTTTGCCGTCTGCTGGTCTGGACTGGACCACTGACATGCCCCTCCTCCAGAATATTAAACATCATGAAATACTAAACTCTCTCACATTAACTGCAAATATTTCTTAAATTACACCAGGTTAATGTGAAGGCAGCACCATCTCTACATAATAAAAATGTATACGGGTATTTATCCAAAATAATAAACTAAATACATTATATATATATACACATTATATACACTACACATACAGTATAATATATATATACATATATATATAAAATGGAGATGGGTTTTGTTAGTGTCATTCACTTAAGGTGATATAAGCTCTTAAAACAATGCACATCACAAAGAGGTGGGAGATGAGGTCTTTTTATTGCAGTAATAAGCACATATGCAGTACATTTCATATCACTGTTTTGCTCCAGATGCAGTAACAGTAGAGTGAATGGTATTATGAAAAACACAAAAATATTTAAATAACACAGATGTTAAAGGATTAATTCACTCCCAGAAAATTCTGTCAACATTCACCCACCCTCCACTTGTTCCAAACCTGTATGAGCTTCTTTCTTCTGTTGAACACAAAAGAAGATATTTTGGAAAATGTTGGTATCCGAACAGTTGGGTGAGTAAATGATGACAGAATTTTCATTCTAGAAGTGAACTAATCCTTTAATTAATTTATTTTATTCTGACTCATTCTGACATAGACTTGGGGTGCTGTCCATCCATCTGGGGCTCTCTTCAGTCCAGCTCTCCTAACGATTCGGGTAAGATCTCTCTCAAACTGAGCCTGAAAACGTAAGAAATAAATTGAATGGAACACAATACATCAGTATGGTCTCTAAATGTAAATCACTTGTGTTAGCAATGCTTCGGAGTTTGAAAATACAACTTGCATCAGATCTCCATTACTTTGCAAAAAAACAAAAATCAAAAAAAAAAAAAAAAAAAAAAAAAAAACATAACATAACACAGCTAATGACATGAATACATCTGCTCCCAACCACTAGAATAAATAAATAACTTTTACCGTACCTTCTGATCACACTGCAAAAAAGTGATGTTCTTACTCAGCATTTCTGTCTTATTTTTTAGTGCAAATGTCTGAAGAATCTTAAATCAAGATACATTCACTTCAGAAGCAAAATGACATAAAATAAGAAGTCTTGTTTTTTGAGAAATTGAGTTTATGATTAAAAAGTGAGAAAGTGAGGTAATGATTAAAACAAGAACAAATATCTGCCAATGGGTTCAGAAAATCATAATTCAAAAGGAAAACAAGTTTTCACTCCTCAATGACAGATATTTGTTCTTGTTTTAAGCATAAGATTTCTCAGAAAACACACCTTCTTATGTTAAATTTTCATATCAGATAAATGTATCTTGATTTAAGTATTTAAGATATTTGTAATGGAAGGCAAAACAAAAATACAGAGGAAGACATTCATTTTATGCAGTGTATGCAACATTTAATGCCATGACTTTATGGATTTAAGACCTTCTGCTCTGATTTATGACCTTTTTAAGTTTTATTTGAAATCACATAACAAAAAAATACATTATTTACTCTTGTTGTCTAGATGACTAACATAAGTGACCTGCTTTTTCTTCCGCCTGACATCTTTCACTCTCCTCCTCTGGAACTTGGTCCGTTTTAGCAGTTTCTTGTATTTGTGCCTGTTCATCTTCCTTCGTCGGATCTGCAGCACATTCTTGCAGTTCAGTGGTGTTGAGCTTTCCCCATCCTCCAGTAATGGCAGCGCAAATGGAGGCAGCACCATGGATTTTCCCAGAGGAGGAGAAGCCTCCAGCAATGGGGGTAGAGAGTAGCGCAGAGAAAGCCAGCTTTCCAAAGGTGAAACTGATAGCTTACGGGGCACAAGAACCTCCTCTAACTCTGGCTCAAAAGGTGTCCATAATTTGGGTGGAAGTTTGTTGTCAGCAGCTGAAGTGAAGCATCTGTTTTCAAACATTATTCATTATTCATTATTCAGTATTCATACTGAAGAGCTCTGAAATGGGTAGAATGACAGTGTTGCACAGCACTGCATAATGCCTGGCTCTGGTTCTGCAATGAACCTAGAAAAGAAAAGAAAAACGTATGGGACATTGTACAATGATTATTTTTTTTAAATGAAATGCGTTACTAGCACAAAACTGAATAAGCTTACCAGACACTTTGGAAAGCAGGTTCAGTTCTCAAAAATCTTTAAAAATACAAAAATAGAATTGTTTTATAAAACAATCTTGGTTCTTATACAATCTAACATATTTAAAACAGAACGAGTGTCTTTCTCACGTCTTGCTATGTCACCTCTTTCTCCTAAAGATGGCGCAGTTTTCCAACCCTCTGAAATCGTACCACTGATCACAATTTTTTATATGAGCCTACTATTTTTCTTCTGAAAAAGTCACATTCATTAATTTGAATGAAATAAAACTGATAATATATTTGGGACTAGGTTGCAATTCAGTTTAACACTTAGAAATTGTGACATCTCATACCAAAATAAATATCTGTTGTGCATTCAAAAAATAAATGCACAACAGACTCTCTTTCACAGTTATTATGAAAAGAACATATGTAATCTATATTCAAATGAAAACGCTCTAATGTGTTTTTCACAGGATATATTCTGTGAGAAATTTTAAATGATACTTTATTTGTTATACAATAATTACTAAGAACTTTCCAAAAATGATTACAATTTACTGTGCAGGTTTTTTCTTTCTTTCTTTAGTCCTTTTGTTATTTTGTTCCGTTATTATGTTGCGTATGTCAATGATGCTTTGTATTTGTATTTATTGCTATTATCTGTATTAACTACTTTTGTACTGATACAGTAAATAGCCTATGTCATCCTTTTGTTTCTGAAAAGAAAATTTGGTTAAATGAAAATATCAAGTCTTGTCTCATTATAAATGGACAAATGGGGAGAAATATATTTATTTACACAATATTGCAATATATTTAAAATGACATATACAATATTTATTAAAATATTTTCAAGAACATATCAATCAACATTCAACTTATTTAATTACATGTGTCTGGAATAAATATTGCCACTTGTGTCATGTAACCATGAAACTCACATCCTGTGTTGTTTTAGCTGGTAGCACCATTGCACATCCCCTGCTTATGCAATAAAAGTGGCCTGTTGCCTGTTGTGTACCTTTGGTTGATCCAAAAGGCAAAACTCTGACCATGAAGGTCATGAAGTGTCTGAACTCACTCCCAAATCTGCAGGAAACTGGAACAGAATCAAAGACCAGGACATCTCAGTCATTTTATATTTGATATTCCCTGGAGAGATAAGCTGCTAAGATTAAAATATAGCTAATATTAGACCCATGCTTCCTATATGACCATAATATCACTTGTCAAGTCATGTTATGTAAGGAAACTGTTTTGCCAAGCCTGTCTGTCATTAAAATTCATGTGGCCAAAAAAAGTGACCAGAAACACCCACAGAACTGTCATCACTGTAACTATACTTAAGTCTTATTGTTTTTATATAGTCTTAGATTTAGGAGTTTAAATTTAGGACAATTAATTTATCAGAATTTTTAAAAAAAAATGCGAAAAGAGCAGAAGAAGTGGTAATAGTTTCGCTATCTGCAAGGTGAATAAACATCTCGAATAACTAGTCTTACAGGATATCTATATGAGTCAACCATAAATAAAAATTCATGTGGCCAAAAAAAGTGACCAGAAACACCCACAGAACTGTCATCACTGTAACTATACTTAAGTCTTATTGTTTTTATATAGTCTTAGATTTAGGAGTTTAAATTTAGGACAATGAATTTATCAGAATTTTAATAAAAAATGCGAAAAGAGCAGAAGAAGTGGTAATAGTTTCGCTATCTGCAAGGTGAATAAACATCTCGAATAACTAGTCTTACAGGATATCTATATGAGTCAACCATAAATATAGGCCTACTGTCCAGCCTTAAAATGAAAACAATAGAGAACTTTAGGTGTTTTCATTATTAACAGTGGATATCTTCAACAAGATGATTATATGATGATGTTTAGTTTTTTTTCTCTCTCTATCCAGCATAATAGCAAACACAGTGCAGTGTCAACAACTCTTAATGACCCACTTATCAGTTCATAGTTAATAAGTGTGCAGTTAGAATTTTGTACCTCCCTCCCCTCACACACCCCCTCTACACTGCAGGAGTCTCCACCATTTTGCTTGTTTATTTTGCCAAAATTATGCATTAGGGTGCTCTATATAAAGAATAATTACATTTGCAAAAAAACGAAATAATTACAAGCACATGGCACTGTACCGATGAATGAAATAAATTCCTGAAATAAAAATAAAATAAATGCACTTACTAAATAAAAATTATTTTGTTTGTTTGTTTTTCTGTAGCTATTTAATCTTTTTTATACTGTAAAATGTTACATAAGCTATTAAATAGCTAAATATACTAAAGCATCATGTACCTCCAAATATCCATTATAGTTTCAAATCAAAAAGAAAGTTTAAAACTTAACTGAACGGGTTAATTGACTCCCCAAGTTTGGTGACTGTTCATGAATATAAGAAACATAGGATATAGAATATAGGAAAAGATTAATACATTTGAATTTTAGAGTAATTTTGGATTAAAGAATGTATGAAATAAATTCATGAAATAAAAAATAAACGCAGATAAAAGCGTTTATATAATCTTAACGCAGATAAAAGCGTCTGCTAAATGACTAAATGTAAATGTAAATGTAAATGTAAAAATAGATTTACTAAATACAAATTCTTAACTGCGAATTTATCCGTATTTACCTTTTATGCACTGCAGAATGTTACACATGATATTCTGCAGCAGTTTAATGTTACAGTTTTGTTTGTGGATGAACCGATGGCGTGTGGCGGAAATGCACCTTAAGCTGGTTTGCCAACCGCCATTAAACACAAAAGAAGAAGAAGAAGAACCGATGGCGTGACGTCATGGACGACACCCCCGTCCAGCCCCTATGACGTGAGTCCAGGGTACTTCTCAGGTTTGGCGTTATCCGGGTTTAAAGCAAGAGAAGCCGGGTGCTGGGCATCATCAGGCCGCTGGCCTAAGTGACTACGTTTTGGTTTTTATTTAAAGTTTTAACGTTTTTGTGAGGTACGATGGCTCTTTGAAATGGCGCAGAAAGACACCCTGTTACATCTCTTCGCAGGGGGGTGAGTGGAAATTACGTTACTTCTATATATATCTATATGAAACCGAGGTTGACGGTTACGGGCTAGAAGGTCGACAGCAGCTTTAAACGCAGTGCAGTGA
Organism: Sinocyclocheilus rhinocerous; assembly: GCF_001515625.1. NCBI lineage: Eukaryota > Metazoa > Chordata > Actinopteri > Cypriniformes > Cyprinidae > Sinocyclocheilus > Sinocyclocheilus rhinocerous. Next base: position 223,523 of record NW_015655609.1, on the reverse strand, counting down.
CTTTTACTGAATGTCACACTCATCTCAGACGAGAAAGCATTTTTAAGACCGATTTTCTGTTACTAATATCCCCTCTGTGATATTTCGGCAAGGAGTTTGAATGAAGACAGTTCTTGTTAGCTTTTAGCTAGCGGTGAAACTAGCCAGCGCAGCGTCAGTCACGCGACCGAAGCGTTTTACGTATCATTTAAATACGCGAGCAGGTTTAGTGCTAAAATCACACTAATATAAAGAGGAATTAATAATAATTTTATTAACTGTTGTAAAATAGTGCCAGGAACGTAAAAACTTTGTTTCGGTCTAGCTTGTCAAAGACACACAGAGCAGTGTGTTGGGTTGCGTAATTATGTTATGAGCCACGAGACGAGGTTCATCTCTCGCGAGCTCTTCATGTGCTGCTATTAAAATGTGAAATATGTGCATAATGCATATGCGTGTGAAATGTTTAGGATATAACTAAATAATCGTCTACGCAGAGTTAGTTTGCTTTAGCACCCTTTGAATATTTAAAAGCGCCTTGCTTTATATACATACAGTAAAAAGAATAATATTGTGACTTATTATAGGTTAAAATCATGTTTCTTTTGTAATATTTTTACAATGTTATTCTTGTAATGGCAAAGCTGAATTTTTTTTCAGCAGCCATTACTTCAGTCTTCAGACTAGCCAGCGCAGCGTCAGTCACGCGACCGAAGCGTTTTACGTATCATTTAAATACGCGAGCAGGTTTAGTGCTAAAATCACACTAATATAAAGAGGAATTAATAATAATTTTATTAACTGTTGTAAAATAGTGCCAGGAACGTAAAAACTTTGTTTCGGTCTAGCTTGTCAAAGACACACAGAGCAGTGTGTTGGGTTGCGTAATTATGTTATGAGCCACGAGACGAGGTTCATCTCTCGCGAGCTCTTCATGTGCTGCTATTAAAATGTGAAATATGTGCATAATGCATATGCGTGTGAAATGTTTAGGATATAACTAAATAATCGTCTACGCAGAGTTAGTTTGCTTTAGCACCCTTTGAATATTTAGAAGCGCCTTGCTTTACATAAATACATCCAAGGTCGTAACGCAGTTATTTACGTCCTGTGACCCGTGTTTTGATATCAGTACTTATCTACTACTCCCTTTAGACTGATATTGATTTATTGTTGTCATTTTAATTTGCACTCGTGTATGTCACACTTTCTCAATAGTATGAAAACACGCCTGTGTTTTGTGCGCATTTCAATGCGTTGGCTTTGCGCAGGCTGTTCAATGCCACCTGCCCTTAATAAAATGTGGCTGGAGAAGTGCTTGCTGCTTTCAAGGACAGAGATCTTCATGCTCATGTCAAGCATGTGTGCTAGTGAGTAATGAATGTAGGTTAACGTGTGACTGCTATTTAAAAGGACAGTTGAAGTGCACGTGTTTGCTGGCTAAAGAGTTCATATGCATTTTTACTGACTAGTTAATATGGTTTGTGAAATTATGAAGTGATATTATAAAGTCAAAATGTTGCACCAGAATTAAATTACTGCCTTTTATTTATTGTACTGAAGGCAAAACATATGAGTGAGTTTTTTATTCAAAGTATTTTAGTTTGTATAACTTGGAGTGTAGTTTTTTTTCTTAATATTAGGTTATAAGAAAAACTTTTTTTAATTAAAATGTATTTGTATAGCTGTATAGCTCATAATACATAGAATTTATTATGAAAATAAATACAGCAGTTTTGATGTGTGTGTATATATATATATATATGTATATATGTGTATCTAAAACATATAATTTTTCAAATGTTAAATACTGCTAAAATACCATTTCCTCACCTCTTTTCACATTTTCAATGGATCCCCTGAAAATTGAGAAGAAAAAAACTACAACATTTTTAATGGGTTAAAATACACTTGCTGAAGGCAGAAGTGAAGTCAGAAAAAAAAAACTATGATCATGGATGTGATCCTGTAAATGTCGTAATGGGAAAGCTATAAAGCATAGAAGGATGTTACCACATCAGGTTTTTGCATGTTGCCAGTTATTTTTTGTTATTTATAACTGAAGTTATAAGTTAATAATTTCAATGCCAGATTGTTAACGATCTAACAAAGTTTTGAGCTCAATTAAACATTAGTTAGATTCAGGTGACTTGTTTTGAAGGCCACAGACATCTGCATGTTTGTTTTATTCATTTCAAACATGGGCATTATATAATCATGCCCCAAGCTTTGTTTTTCTGTTACAAAATGGTTTATTATAAAAGCATTACCCTTGGTGCTCTGCGAGCTGATGAGAAGTCAAGCTGTGTGAAGTAAGTCAAGAGGAGACTTGCATCAGTGTTGGGCTTAAGGCTTTTGTTGAGGACATCTGCCCTTGTAACTGAATGTGTTTCTCAGACAGATTTGTGATTAATCTGTCCCTTACTTGCTGTCCTGAGATTAGAGGCATTGTGCTCTTCCCATGTCTTGTACTTCTCTAAAACAACCCGTGACCTGTGTCAACATGTTTTGACTTCTGTGAAACATGATCTGTGATTTGAGCTCTTGCAATTTATTTGCCTCAAGTCTCACTAGAAGATGATCCATAACAGGTGATTAAGTGTAATTGGTGGGTTCTAAAAAATAACTTGCAGGTTGGGCTGGATTTTTCCCACTTCATTGGTTAACTTGTTGTTTTCATTTTTCATTTATTTACATGGTCAGGCTCTTCATCTCAGTTTGATTAGATTAAACCAGTGCAGGGCTCTAATCATTTTATTTTGTAATGTGAATCACGATCAATGCCACCTGCGTCACATTGTGTCATTTTGATAAAGTTCAGTTTGTTTTCCTTGACCTCACTCTCATACTCTTGACTCATACAACAGCCAGAAAGGTTGTCCACAAGCATTGCTGACGCGCACACATATATTTGCGTCTAAAGTTTAGTTTGAAGTAGATTTTAGTGGTACCTCAAACAGCAAGTGTAACAGCAGCTTTTATCAAATTTTGTAATCACAAGATTTTGTCTGTTTATTTAATCTGGAGGTCCTCAACCTTTTTTTGGTCACAACCCAATTTTTAGGTTGCATTATTCTTGTGAATTCACTTTATTTAAACTTGTGTGTATATATATATATATATATATATATATATATACATACAGTAAAAAGAATAATATTGTGACTTATTATAGGTTAAAATCATGTTTCTTTTGTAATATTTTTACAATGTTATTCTTGTAATGGCAAAGCTGAATTTTTTTTCAGCAGCCATTACTTCAGTCTTCAGTCAGTGTCACATGATCCTTCAGAGATCATTCTAATATGCTGATTTGGTGCTCAAGAAACATTTTATCAATGTTGAAAATAGTTGTGCTGCTTAACTTTTCTGTGGATTTTTTCATGATTCTTTGATGAAAAGAACGTTCAAAAGAACAGCATTTATTATTTGAAATAATCTCCTATAGCATTATAAATATTCATTGTCACATATGATCAATTTAATGAATAGTTGCTGAATAAAAGTATTTATTCTCTCCACAGGTGTGGTGGAACTGTAGGTGCCATCATGACCTGCCCCCTGGAGGTATTAAAAACCAGACTACAGTCGTCTGGCCTCACCCTCAGACCTGTTTTCCAGGTCCAGCTGGGCACATTCAACGGTGCTGGCGTAATTAGACCAGGACCCGTCACCCCTGGCTTGCTACAGGTGTTACGGTAAGCAAGGAAGTACAAACAGTATGACACAGTCATCCACCCTGACTGTTAATGTGCCTGAGCGTAGATCCGGAACCTCTGTGGGACGGCACCGTTGGTGACGTCTGAAGTCTGTTATGTGGATGCATTTAGCAACTGGATATGATCTTCTAAATGAACGCAGATTAAAGCCGCTCTTATCCTGCTGTTAGCTGCTGCAGTTGATGATGATAAGGGGCAGGGTTTGCCTTATGTAAAGGCAAAAGAGTTTGTAAGTGTTCCCTGTGAATATCTATTTTGGGTAATTGGGCACAGCATGGCATTGCTCTCAGGAACCGGCACTGTCACATGATGCCTTCTTGCTGTGCTCGGATTACTAGCTGAAAACACAAGGTGTCCCTGACTAAGCATCTCTGTGGGAGTGTATGGGTCTACGTGACTTCCAAAACCTCAAGAGAGACATTTCAATTTAGTCAAATTGTTCAATATCTATCTTGGAAAAAGGACACCATGTCTGACCTTGATTCTTCTTGAGGAAGCATTTGCCCTGTGACTCATTTTTTGTGTTGAAAAAAGTGTTGAAGTAGTTGTTTGAATGACTTTTTCTTTCAGGAAGTGATATATTATCAATCTGTAATGACAAAAAGAACTTCTGGAAAGTCACTTTGTGAGAGGCATGATTCATTACTGTCAACATTCAGTATTTATCTGATAAAGAGGGTTTTGTTTCATATGGGTGGATTATAAAGGAAACAAATGCATGTAAAGGTGTCACTAGTTTTGCAGCACAATCGCATTGTTCAAAATAAGCTGTGTAAGTGGATTATAAACTGGTTTCGTGCAATCTGACTGAAATGAGAAGCCACACAGTAATGTTACATCTGTTTAAATCTCATCTCTCTGTCCTCATCAGGTCAATTCTAGAGAAAGAGGGACCAAAATCTCTATTCAGAGGATTGGGTCCAAATCTTGTTGGTGTTGCACCCTCAAGGTAATGGTTCAATTCAGTTTTGTGCAAATCACATAAATGACCCACTCTACAGGCCAATTTGTTATACAAACATATATGCATACATACATAATATATACATACATACATACTTTTTTTTAATCAACCTCAGAGGTCTTTCGTTTTAAATATTGAGTTCTTCTGTTTCCTGTTACAAGACTCTTTCCAGTAGTAAAATGGACACAATTTATAAAATATATACAATATAATTGTCAGTACTGTGTTTGCATCATTCCTCAAACTAGTGACATGAATATTGACAAGGTATAAAACAATAAAGATAACTTATGACCAAGAGCTGACTTTTTGATGGATACAGTCCAATAATAATTGTTGTTGTTGTTATTATTTTTATTATTATTATATTTAAAAGTACATATTTCTACCTAACATTAACAATGCCTTTCCTTGTAGCTTTCATTTTAAATTGGGAAAATAGGAGAAGAAAAAAAAGTTGTTGAAAGTTTTGTCACTTTTTCTCCATATACACAATAATAATACTGTAATAATAAAACTGCAATATAATGGTATACTAAATTTCTCCAAAACATAACTGTACCTTTTATTGTTATGTTCGTTTGTATTAGGAAAAGTAGTTGATGTTTAGATAAGGTACAAAAGTGATGAAATTCTTAGTAGTAATAAGTATTATTTATTTATTAATTGCATTAAAATTAAAATTAATTATAAGCAAGCAAGAAATCTTTTTTCACTCCTCTAGGCTGTAGTTGTTCTCTGAAAATGTAGTCGTTGTTTCCCACAGTCATCAAGGCATTAGATCTGGGTGTTTAGTCAGCTCTTTGTGCAGTCTGTTCCAGACATTCAGCGAAGAGAACGGACAGCACTGTCAGGAACTCTCACTGCAAGCTGTTTGGCTTGATAAAACATTGGCAGCCTTTCAGTGCGAACAGCCCTTTTTCATATTAAAATGAACTCTGCACTGTCATGCGTGGAGAGAGGAAGCAGGGGGTGTTGAGTTCAACAGAGTTAAGGTGCTGATATTGTGTTTTTCCTTTTGTTCTTCTTCAGGGCGATCTATTTTGCAGCTTATTCAAAGTCAAAAGAGACTTTCAATGGCATCTTTGTCCCAAACAGTGGAATTGTCCACATGTCCTCAGCTGGCTTTGCAGGTGATGCCTTAAGGTTATTAAAAAAAAAACACTTGTGCAACATTGCTGATAACGTTTCCCAGAACTTGAGTGAAATTTATGCAACTGTTTGATGCTTTCAAAGAAAAGTGGGTGTTTGATTCCCTAATTGCATTGTTTTTCTTACAGCATTTGTCACAAACTCGCTGATGAATCCCATCTGGATGGTCAAAACAAGAATGCAGCTTGAGAGGAAGTATGTTAATGCTGTAGACTTTCACCCTGCTTTACTCTCAACAGGGAACTTGCATGAGGGCATGACACATATCTGTATCAGACCCTTGAGTTGTGGCCCTTTTGTGTGTGAGATGTAATGCATCCCCAGATACCGTGAGGGTAATGAGTTTTTTAGGATGGGGGACATACAAACTATTAGCACTGTCTCTGTTACACAAATGTCATGATGATTAGCATGTGATCCAATCTGCTGCAGTGCAGATATCCACCTTGACACAGCCGTCGGGGCTTAGCAGGCATGTTCTATATTTGCGCTATAAAGAGCGCCGGCAGTAAACTGCTAGAGTCAGATGAGAGAAGTATGTCAGATGGTACAGTCTGAAAATAGTCTGGCATTTAATTCTCCCTCCCACTCTGCATGCAAACCACATTTGTGCATTGCAAATTAAAGTTGCAAGTGAACCTTTCAAAGTCTTTGACCTTGATTTTAGTATTCAATGCCTAAACTAGGTTTTGAAACCAGAACTGTTACCTCAGAGTTAATCGTGCTAAATTCTTGACCTTTGTAATCCATTTCTTCATGATCACCTGACCGACTGTCCCTTTGTCCTCCAGGGCACATGGGGAGAAGAAAATGAACGCGTTACAATGCGCACGGTACGTGTACAAGACGGAAGGTATGCGAGGTTTTTACCGGGGCCTGACAGCGTCGTACGCTGGCATCTCGGAGACCATGATCTGCTTCCTTATTTACGAGACGCTGAAGAAGTACCTAGCGCAGAGTCGATTCACCACGCCTGACACTGACACAGAAAAAGGGGCTTCAGATTTCTTGGGCCTCATGGTTGCTGCTGCATTTGCCAAGGGTTGCGCATCCTGCATAGCCTATCCACATGGTAGGTTGTTATTACCTGTCAGCCAGCGTAAACTAGTCTATGTCTAAAAATAAACATAGATTGCTTGCTCTTTGGCAGTAAGACTTGCACTTTTAAAACAGGACTTGGAGTGCATGAAAAATACAGTGAAATAACATAACGTTTTGATGGATAAAAAAACATGAATTTAGGCAAGTTTTATTGGTCATTACAACAACATGCCGTTATTCCTAATGGGATGAGTTGCTAAAAAAAAAACGTGAAGAACCTGCCCAGGTTATAATTGACTCAAAAATTAAGAGGGAAATAAAAAAGTAATTAATTTAATTAAACATGACAGTAAAGACTTTTACAATGCAAAGTTCATTAAAAAAATATTAAGCAACACAACTTCTTTTCTTATTATCAATATTGTAAAAAAAAAAAAAAATGTTTCTTGAGCATTAGAATTACATTAAAATGATTTCTCAGGGATCATGTGACACTGAAGACTGGAGTAATGGCAAATTCAGCTTTGTCATCACAGAAATAAATTAAAATTTTAAATATATTAAAATAGAAGAGTTATTTCAAATTGTAATAATATTTCACAATATAACTAATGTTGATATATAATTTTTGATCAAATAAATGCAGCTTTGGTGAGCATAAGAGACTTCTTTCAAAAACATTTAAAAAATCTTACCATTCCCAAACTTGAATGATAGTGTATACGTGTAATGAAAAAAAAAACATTTTTTTAAATAATAAAGAAAATTCAGGATAAGAATTTAAGGGTAATGATTTCCAGAAACATCTACGTCTCCTCATTTTTAATGACCAACCTTTCTTGGTGTGTTTTCCAGAGGTAATTCGGACAAGACTAAGAGAAGAGGGAAGCAAATACAAGTACTTCTTTCAGACGGCGCGTCTTGTGGCGGTGGAAGAGGGATATGCAGCTTTTTACAGAGGACTCATTCCACAGCTCATCAGACAGATCCCCAACACAGCCATAGTGCTGTCCACCTATGAGCTCATTGTCCATCTGCTGGGTGAACCCTCCAAATGAAGCTGCACACAACAAGTACAAAGATACTTTTGACCTGCAGCTAAAGTAGACAGAAAAGAATCCATTGTGAACAGGGATGTTTATGTGAATTACCCAAAGACTTTAAATAGCTTTTTTTATTTTAAGTTGACTGCATACGTTATAAGAACTGTTTTGCTTGTTTGTGTGTTATGTAAATGGCGCATATTGCTTAGCTACTCCACGATGTTTGTGTATACTGTATCAGTGTACAGCAAAAGTTCATCTGAATATAAAAATAGTGCTTTTAAGTTAACTAAATTATTCTTATTATAAGTAGTGTTTTGTTGCAGGCCATTGAAGTCTTTGGATCTATGATATGTCCAAGAGTTTTGGAGTTAATCATTAGTGGATCCGGGTTTTATTATTATGTTCTTGGAAGGAATGCAAATGATACTGTAATGGGGGCGTAGAATAGCTTGTTAGTAGCTGACAAGCTCACGTTGCAATATTTTGTAATACTTTCCTGCTTCATGACAACTAGTAGCACTGGAATCTGACCAATCAATTCCATTCACCTCTTTACTCGAAACTTTTCATCCGTTTACTATATGTTATAGTTGTTCATCTTTTACAGAAAAGGAGGGCCTTGATGCATATGCTGCTGTTGGTTTGATAAAATAAATTATGAAAATTATTTTTTGTTGTTGTTGGGAATGCACAGATAAAATGAGCCACATAAATAAATATACCTTTTTAAGACTGTTTTGATGAATTTATGTCTGTTAGCAATGCTTTGAAAACAAAGGAAAGAGTCAATAATCCCAGGATCCCAGCTGTTTACTTGAAGGTTCCAAAACACGAACAAAGAACATGATCTTTGAGCCTTCTAGTAGTAGATGTCATATCTCTTGTGCCACAATGTTATGTACAAAATATAACGTAATGTCAACATTATGTACTTTTAAGCATGTTATCTCATGTTAATTACGATTCAACTTGATTACTGATACAATACTAATTTTATACACAAAACGTTAAGGTGAAAGATGAGAATTTACTGTTGTAAAGCTTGTGAATGGCTGTTACATCTTTTGCCTCAAGAGGGCAGGTTTATACCATATAAACCTGCTTCAGTTCACTGTCCTGAAAAGGCAAGATGGTGGTCCGTTTTATTTATTGAATGGACGGTGTACAGCAGTAATTACAGGCAATGTAATGTAATTTCTGCAAATTTCAAATAAGTGAACAGAGATAGAACACAGATAAAGCAAATGTTTTATTGTTAAAAAGAGATTTTAAAAATGCAAAATGTATAAATAAGGAAACAATGCTAATCTTAATAACTGTGCAACATGGGTACAAAACAATATTGTACTACTATATAGATATATATATATATAT
>NW_015655609.1:210705-214184 GCF_001515625.1 Sinocyclocheilus rhinocerous | reverse complement strand
TATATATACACACACACACACACACACATATATATATATATATATATATTTGTTTATTTATTTATTTTTTTTAAGAACTGATATGTCTGTTATTGCATCGATTAATTATATATTTATATTTTACATTTTATTGTTTTATATATTTTGATATTTTATTTATATAATTAACATAATAATTTAACATTATTTTTATTATCCCGTTTAGAAGTCCAACTTTTATTTTGACAGCTCTTGATACCGCACTCATGACCTGGATATGACCATGCTTCTGTTGCCGCATGCACTTGCACTACTCCAGCGTGTGGCTTCTTGTGAATAACACTACAGTCAATATCCCGTTTTGCAATGGAGTCCTTTAACCAAATATTACTACAGTACCCGCCATTTGTAGTTGGAGGTGTCGGAGCAACGGCGATTGCTGCAGGAGGAGCGCTAATCTATAGAATTGCAACCAGGTAACGTTATTGTGTCTCTGCCCGTAAAATGTCGCTGGGCCTCGTATAACAGACATGAATATTTAGCTAGGGCTAAGAACTACACTGCACTTTTCCACGTTTTCCTATATAATTAACAGGCATTGGCAGTAGTATTTTCAACAGTTCGGCCATGAAAAATACTTGTGCACGCGCGGAGATATTCAATGGCGCGCGCTACACAAACAAGCGCGCGAGATTTCGTTAAATGGCTTAGGCAAGTCTGTGGTACTTAAAACAGACCAAAATAGACCGTTAAATTAATATTTTCCACCACAAATATCATAAGTACTACAGTTATCGTTACTTCTGTAAATTAATGTAATTAAGGCACTGATTCCTTCAGTGCTTTTTACTGGGGTTTTTTTTTCCTGAAGGCAGTAACGTTAGTGGTTAAATTACTGATACCTCTTCTAAGTAATTATGATTTTTTTTTTTAACGGAAAACTGATTACCATGGTAAGAGCAACTTATTTGGAAAAGACTCATTTCTATCAAACTGTCAAAAATGATGCGTGTAATGCTAGACTGAAAGCAATAGTGGAAGATCCCAACATTAATCCTTCTTTTATTGGTATTGCATAAATGCTCTGCTGTGATGTAAATTGAACCAGTCATATTTTTTCTAGTCCAAGGTATTTATTAACACCTTTTAATAGGCCGTGCAGTAAGCAATCAGGACACAATTGTCCCCTATGGGAACAGAAACTGCTGGGATTGTCCATACTGTGAACAGTATAATGGCTTTCAGGAGGTATTGACTTTATTTAGAAGATTTTTTTTTGTTCTATCTAAAGGTAAATGTTTTGAAAAGACAAAAAATATAACATTTTACATGTATTTATTTAAACACTACCTTCCAAAGTTTGGGGTTGGTAAGATTTTTTCAGTGTTTTTGAAAGATGTCTCTTATGCTGACCAAGAATGCATTTATTTGATCAAAAATACAGTAATATTGTAAAATTAAGTTTTAAAATTACTTGCATTATAAGTGTCTTTTTGTATGTGTGTGTGTGTGTTTTCTATTATATTTAAAAAATGTGTTGCTGATGCAGCTTTTGGATATGCTATAAATGCGTTTTTGTTTTGTGCTTGTTTTTGATCTGTAGAACGGGGACTACAACAAACCCATTCCTGCTCAATACATGGAGCATCTCAACCATGGCGTTTCGGCCGGTGTCCCGGAGACACCGAAGACTCTGCAGTGGGTCAACTGTCAAATGCTTCTGTGCAAGAAGTGCAACAACAACCAGACACTGAAGATTAAGCAGCTGGCCTCGTTCATCCCCAGGGATGATGTAGGTTTATAATTCACCCATTTAATCTCTTCATTTCAAGATAACCAATGTCTAAAGCTCGTTTTTGAATAAGATTTGCTTTTATGCTTTTTATACAATTTTGAGGCAAAAACGTTTCTGAATAAGATTTGCTTTTATGCTTTTTATATAATTTTGAGGCAAAAATGTCATGTATTAAATATGGCATTCAGTAGACATCTAAACATTTCTATACTTCAAAGTCGTATTTATTTGAGCTAGAATAAACATCTTAAATAATTTTTTATATGTATGTAATCATCAGCTCAAAAACAAGTAACATGCAAGCAATTGCAAATTTTAAAGTAATATTTTACCCATAATGACAGGAAAACTATGATGAGGAGATCGAGGTATATAAGCACCACCTTGAGCAGACCTTCAAATTGTGCCGGCCGTGCCAGACAGCAGTGGAGTACTACATCAAACACCAGAACCGACAGCTGCGGGCTCTGCTCTTCAACCACCAGCTCAGACGCAGTCGGGATGCTGATAAAGCCTTTATTAAGGTGGTGATCTCTATATATTTATATGGTTTCAAATCAAGCCACAAGACTTGACATGAAAAATACAGAAAATTCCACTTTTATAGCACCCCTGAAGTGTATGTTCTAGAATTGCTAAGAGTTTGATTAGGTGCCAAGGGCTTGACATGGAGAAATTGCACTGAATTTAGATGTTGCCCAGATAAAACTGCAATTTTACTACAACCTAGGTATCGTTTGTAATGTGTATCAAGTGTGATTAATGACCAGTCTGTTACTAGTGTTTTCTTAAACCGCAGATAAATGTGTGGAATTGATTGCTAGAGATAAGGAAAGACCTGTTCTCTCTTGCTTCTTTTGTTTCATGAGTATTTTATTGTGCAGCTACTGTTGATTCAAGTTTAGTTTTTAATCAGGCTTGGCATGCTGCAAGTATCAATTGTATTTTGTCATTTTTTTTTATCCTTTTCTACAGAACAACTACTCACTCACCACTCCTGCCTGGTTGATCTTGCTCAGAGTCCTTGCATTTCTCGCCTGTGCCTTCCTTGTAGCTGTGGCTTTGTCTGGATCTGGAGATGTGGCCTCCTCCGTCAGGCAGACCTTAAGCGGAGGAGTCACCCCACCTAAACGCCCCCTCCAAAATGACAGTGAAAGCAAGGCTGAGGAGGGCAGAATGATGTGGGATGATCTGGTGGGTCTTCTGCCGGAAAAGGCTGTGGAGAACGCTCGACTCGTCTGGCAGTCCGGAAGCGACCATCAGATGGCCGTGGCCTCCGTTGGTCTCCTAACTTGCATCACAGGTGTCTTAATGGCAGGACCTGTCAGGTGAACCAAATAAAATATACATAATTTATTTCATGAAAAAATACATTTACCAATTTGTACGTATTTTTACATTTATTTGACATATTAAGTAAATATATATGTAAATATTTGTGCGTGATATTATGTAATTAAAGAATGTGAAATATATAAATATATTTTATAATTCATGTATGAATAAATGTGTGTGTGTGTGTTACATTTTACACAAATTATAGAGACAATTATATATATATAAATTACATTAAAATATGTATGTGATTTAAATTATGAAATTGATAATTGTGTTTTTAGAATTTCTGTATGAATAAATGTGTGTACATAGAAATATATAAATTGTACATTTATTTCAAATATATATATATATATATATATAAATG
>NW_015655609.1:208975-210487 GCF_001515625.1 Sinocyclocheilus rhinocerous | reverse complement strand
TATATATATAAATGATAAATTGATAAATATATTTATAATTACGATATAAATGAATGTATATATGTATGTAAATTTATTTTAATTATAAATCTCAGCTAAATATATATTCTTTTCTTCTGAAGGTTGAGGAGGATTGACGCTGTGGCCTCTGTGCTTTGGCTTCTGGTGATATGTTTTTACCTGGCAGAGTGTTACCTCAAGACGGACATCCCTGATTGGTTGGAAATGGTCAAGTTGGGCATCACTTCTGTGTGTTGTCTGGTGGGATTCGCTGCCTCTGTGGCAACACATAAATCCACGACTCAGAGAAGAGCCAGAGCTCACAGGTCAGAATCTGAGCAGTGACACTAAGATAAGTTGTCTGTCTGTGTCTGTGATCGAGGATACTTTTGGGACATTTAGAATCAAGGGTTTGATTTATTTTATTTTTTTCTCAGATTGGGATCATTTTCCTCCCAACTGTCTTCAATTTACACTAACTAACTAATGCACTCATTATAAACCTCCATGGCCAAGACACTTGCTAAATAGGCCTTTTAAACACCGTGCTGAAATATAAAAAATATAGTCTGTGTGGATGAGCTTGCTCAAAGTACTAGAAAAGGATTGTTTATTGCTTTTTTGTAGTATAGTGCTTGACATTACCACCGTGCCACTAATTTGACAAGGCAGAACATGTCAATTTTACATTTGGTTTGGAGCATGTTGAATTCACAGGTTTGGAGTAGCTTGTAAAGATACAGTCTAGTTCATGAGTAAATTATGTTTTTATGCATCTTGCGGTGTGTAAAAATATTTTTGCATTGAAATAGAAAATGCATTGTTCACCAAGAAATCATAATGGTGCTTAGGCAGCATAGAATTTAAACTTAAAATTTACAAAACATATTTAACTTAAACCGCCTAAAACTATACCCACTATATCAAACTGTAACAAAAATACTGTATTATGCCAATACTGCTCCAATCTCATATTTGCAATCTTATAACAAATGTGATATCAGTATTTAGTTGCTAACATACAAATATGTCCTTTTGTTATATTTTAGCTCAAAGTACTCAGCGTTCAGTTTTAAGGTTAAGCTACAGCTGAACACATTTGAGAGAATCTCCAAATATTTGTGCCTCTCTTTGTGTTTATTCTGAACCTCAAGTCTTTCTCCACCACCGGGTTGATTTTGTAATCATTACATCAGTAAAGAATTTATGCAATAATTTGTGTTTAAAGACACAGAAAATTAGCTAACTTTGCATAGCACTAGGGCTGGGCAAAAAAAAAATGATTTTCTGATTAATCGTTTTTTTTAGATGACGTCGATTCGATATCGATTCTCAAAAGCCGCGAATCGATCTTTTCCAGTATTTATTTCAGCACACATTTAAAACAAGATCTGATTAACGTGAATCTTATCATTAGTCTTCTCCACTAGGTGTCACCCTTATTTACCTTGTGCGATGTTACAACAGAAATCCTGTCATTCATTCAGCACTTATCATGGCCATACGCGTAAT
>NW_015655609.1:172474-204901 GCF_001515625.1 Sinocyclocheilus rhinocerous | reverse complement strand
GGTTTAAAATACAGGCATGTGGTTCTTAATTTCTTTTTATTAATTCACCATTTGTAAACTGATGTTTACTGTTCATTTTTTAGAAATATCAATAGCATTTGTATTAAAACTATATTCACTGAATGTAATCAAAAAAATTGAGAATCGAATCGAGAGCTTGCGAATCGAAATCGAATCGAATCGGGACATCTGAATCGATACCCAGCCCTACATAGCACTATGCTTATTATATTATGAACATTATATTTTCTTTACTGTAAAGTGTTATGAGTGCACTACATTGTATTACATGCCATTTTAGTTTGAATACTACTAACCTCTGTAACATGAAGCCATCTCTTTTGAGTCTCTCTAACAAAAAGAGACACATTTTCAAAACTTCTACAAACAAAGCTTTGTAGGGATTGTATAGTAAACTAAACGTATTTTAATTGTCTCTTGCATACTGTATTTTAGCTGTGGTCTAGAAATGTGTGACAGTATGACTATAGATTGTATGTTTTTGTAGGTTTGCATCACTGTATTTCCCAAGTTACTGTACGCATGTGGCTGTGAAGTTCTTTTTTTGCTGTGATCAGAGTAATTACTAATGTGACTTAGACACTTAGTCTGCAACTTTTCTGCTATTTAAATCAATTATGTTAATTTCCATTAGATGTGTATCAACTTATACAGATCTTATGGCTTTTGAGTCTCTCTAACAAAAAGAGACACATTTTCAAAACTTCTACAAACAAAGCTTTGTAGGGATTGTATAGTAAACTAAACGTATTTTAATTGTCTCTTGCATACTGTATTTTAGCTGTGGTCTAGAAATGTGTGACAGTATGACTATAGATTGTATGTTTTTGTAGGTTTGCATCACTGTATTTCCCAAGTTACTGTACGCATGTGGCTGTGAAGTTCTTTTTTTGCTGTGATAAGAGTAATTACTAATGTGACTTAGACACTTACGGTCTGCAACTTTTCTGCTATTTAAATCAATTATGTTCATTTCCATTAGATGTGTATCAACTTATACAGATCTTATGGTACCTGCCCACCTCCGACGAGCTTTAATATTTATAATTTTGTATTACCAATTTAATTTTGTATTAGGTGAAGTATGCCATTAGCTTTTTTATGATGACTTGTGGCACATTTCACTTATTTGAGTATTTGACTGTAGACATCAGTATCGTTGAATATTTAGTGTAATGTATCCTCATTATCATAGTTTTGCTTGCCAAAGGCTGATGGTTGGTAAATGCTAATAATAGTGTGCATTTAGACTTGACGTTGATGTAAGTATCTCAAAATGATGTATAACATTTGTTTAGCACAGCATTGTATTTTTGTAACTATACTTGATTATTTCATTACTAGACAAGTTTAGATTGTACGGAAGTATGATGCCTCCCTAATTTCATATGATTTCAAATGTGAGTAAATAAGTAAAACTGTATTTAGCACTGAGGATTTATTGTGGTAGGACCTGTCAAGGTGAAATCACAGATCTGTTCATGTTGTACCAGAAGGTGCATGGTGATGTCAGAGATTGATTGGAAGGAAAGTAATTGGGTTTTGCCCATTTTGATATTGGTGCTGCTGTATCTTGTCAAATCCAGTTTCTTACTAAGTGAAGACTTTGATTTGGACCAGCTTAGATTTTATAAGCAGTTAAATTACCATAAAACTTTAAACTAGAATCTCAAATGGACCTGAATGTGTTGTGGCCTCTAACCACTACAAATCTAAAAATCTGCTTGGAGCTTTTTGATACTTCATTGCCCGCAGGCTGGAAATAGTTGTCTGATTTTGAGAAACCTTCCACTGATATTAAGTTTTTTGGCATTGCTGTGCTTTTTCTGATATCTCATCAACACCTGCTCAGTGGTTTCTAGTGTTTTTGACATGGAATGACCCCAGAGATATAATGTGAAATGAACAACTGCATTGTTGAATAGTGTGAAACCGTTTCCGTCCAGAAACTTAAGCTCATATTTGTTGTAGTAATGTTGGAGCAATCGCTGTATTATACTTGGGTTGTATTGCATCTTCTTTTTTTTTGACCCTGTTGTATTATTTATCCCTATTATGAAAGTGAAATAAAATGCTGATAAAATGCGAACTGTCTGTTTGCCATTTCTTTTATTTATTTAGATTACATTAAAGATTGTTTGAGATGGTAGCTTGTGCTTTTATAAATTAGAGCGACATAACCAAGAAATTAGAGTGACTGTCAAATGTCTGAACTGAACAAGTGGATATGGACTGGGATATTTTCTGATGTATAATTTCATACATTTGCAGATATGTTACCTTAAATTACTTCTATTTATTATCTGCGATGAAATCTTTATATCACTGAAATCTACTTCATCTTTAGTTCATTCAAATGAGGAGCAATGATCAGATAATACCATTTGACAGAATCAACATACATTTTCTGTATCTTCAGGCTTTTGAATTCTATGGAAGTCTGCAGGGATTTCTGCAGTTACCTGCTTGAAGTGAAACAGAATCTAGTCCATAACAGTAACTGAAGAGATATTTGCTCCATTAAACTCAGCAGTGGACCAATTCTCTTCTGTCTGTTGCAGGTATTTGTCTGGCAGTTCGCCTGGGCCGTACTACAGTAATCACTGTCCCCCGCTGTCTGCACCTGTGTCTGGATCCTCCACCTTCATTCCAACGCCTCCCCCCAACCTGTCACAGCTGCTCATCCGCCAGCAAAGCCACAGAACGCGCAAAGCCTCGCCCTCCTCGCTCCCTGGGCGACTCAACAGGGCCCTCTCTCTGGGAACTATCCCCTCCCTAGCACGAGCAGGTAAAGCATAAGATAGATGCACATTGTTATCTAAAGACATTGTAATTTAAGTTTAATGAAATTATATATATATATATATAAAAATACAGTAACATTGTGAAATATTAATATAATTTAAAATAACTGTTTTCTTTTTGAATATCTTTTAAAATGTATTTTATTCCTGTAATGGTAAAGCTGAATTTTCAGCATCCATTACTCCAGTCTTCAGTGTCACATGGTTCTTCAAACATTCAGAAATCAGAAACATTTCTTCTTATTATCAATGTTAAAACCAGTTTTTGCTACTTAATATTTTTGTGGAAACCATGATACACTACTATTCAAAACTTTGGGACAAGTAAGATCTAAAAAAAAGCTTTATTGAGCAAGGACAAATCAAATTGATAAAAAATGAATACATTTATTATTATGTTATAAAATATTTATTTTACAAGTAAATGCTGTTCTTTTCAACTTTCTATTCATCTGAGAATTGTATCATGGTTTCCACAAAAATATTGAGCAGTTTCAGCATTTATAATAAGAACTATTGTTAATAATTGAATGCCAATAATAATTGATAATAACTGAACACCAAATCGGCATATTTGTATAATTTCTAAAGATGACACTGAAGATTTAAGTAATGGATACTGAAAATTCAGCTTTGCCATCACAGAAATAATTACACTTTAAAATATATTAAAAATAGAACACATTTATTTTAAACTGTAATTTTACGATATTACTGTTTTAACTGTATCATTGATCAAAAAAAATGCCTGTAGCCTGCTGATATAAATATTAAAATCATTTTAAATAAAACTAATTATAATGAAATAAATCACAATAAAAATTAATGGGCTGTGCAATGAAATGGGCTTTTTGTAAAATAGTTGTAATCGTTATATAATGTAGAAAAGCCTTCACATTGTTTGTGAAGTTAAGAGCTGCGCTGCTATAGTGAGAGGCCCCAGGTGCTGTTTTGTAGAACCAATGCAGAAGTGCATGATGGGAAAGATGTGGGTCACTGATTGATTTAATGCATGGTACGAGGAACTCGGCTCACACTTCACCCCAGATGGTGCCGCACCTAGCAGGGGAATTTTGCCAACTGCCAAAGAAAACTGTGAAGTGTGATTGAGAAATAGTCTGTTCGATGTCTTACGCTACCTGCATGCTACAGGGATTTTCCCATCACTGATGAGTTTCGAGTTACAGGAAGGGACTAATTTACATTGCTGATCTGTTTCATCTAATGCCATTAAATTTAAAAGAATAATGAACCTTTAAATGAACCGTGCCTTTATTTACTCACCGTCATGCTGTTCCAATCCTGTATGTTGTTATTGTTTCAGTGGAACAATTTTTCTCTATTCCAGCTCCAAAAATGGAGTTGTGTGAGGAACCTTATTCACTGATAATGCCCTTCATATCAGATATGATGCAGATCAATATGAACTATCAGTGTATGAAAGAAGATATTTCAAAATTCACATTTTGTGAAAAAATAACATGCATAACAAAAAAAACAATTTTTTTTCAAAGAACTATTCCTTTAACAAGATTTTTTTTTTATTCCTGCTTATGTGTTTAAAAAAATTTGTTTGCATAATTGGCTCACAGTTTTGACTTGGCATAGCCGCCAACATATTGTTCGTACTATATATCAAAAGGGATTCCAGGGGCAACAGCTTGGTTTGCCAGAGCTTTTAGCTTTGACCCTTCAGTAAACGGGACTTTGTAATACACACAGGCTTTTAAAGCCTGGGATCAGGGTGATGTCGGGAGTGGTGTTTAAATGACTGTTGTGAGACGGTAGAAGAATCATGGTTCGTTTCATGTGTGGATCTTCAGACGAGACCAGATGAGATGGCAAGCGTCAGCCTCCTGTAATCAGATGCAGTGGCTCGGCAGGTGTGATAAAAAGGGCCAGAGCTTGATCTTTACGCTCTTGATTTAATCAAACACACTTGTCTGAGAAATCTCAGTGTTTGATTAATTTTCCACCTCATTGCATTATATAGAGATGGGTATGTAATTGTGATCTTTAACAGCTAACAAATATTTAGTTTAAAGAAATATCACTGAGAGTCCAGTGAGATCTCTCACAGCTCGTTTTTACAGAAGCATTAGAGTATCACTCATCTCCCTTTCACACGTCTACAGGAAGTCTTGAAAAGGCTTTTGTTGTGAGCAGGGCCAGTACCTGCTCCATCATGTACCTTCACCCGTCTGTTTTATAATGTTCAGTAATGGTGTTGCTCCTCTCTACGACTGCAGCTGTGTTGGCTCCACATATGGAGACATTCCTGGAATGACAGTATGAGAGCGTTAAATGACTCTACTTTGCAGTTGGATGCTTGTGTTGTATTAGAAAAAATTGCTAGGAATTTCTATCAGTCTTTTGTGTGATAGCTCCTTTTCACTTTTTGAGAAAGTAGCCATGGAAATGTTTCAAACAAGAAACTGTAGTTGTACTACCATTCAAAAATTTGGGGTTGGTACGATTTTTTATTTTATTTTAAGAATTTGTTTTATTCAGCAAATATGCTTTAAATTGATCAAAAGTGACCGTAAAGACATTTATAATGTTACAAAACATTTGTTTCAAATAAGCGCTGTTCTTGTGAACTTTATATTTTTCAATGAATCTTGTTTTCACAGAAATATTAAGCAGCAGAACTATTCTCAACATTGATAATAATAAGCACTATATCATATTAGAACGATTTCTGAAGGATCATGTGACAATGAAGACTGGAGTAATGATGCTGAAAATTCAGCTTTGCCATCACAGGATTAAATTACATTTAGAAAAACAGAAAATGGTTATTTAAAATTGTAATAGTACTATTTCACAACATTACCACTTTTACTGTATTTTTGATCAAATAAAAGATGAATAAAAAGACCCTGGTCTTTTACTTATAGATTCAGGTTTCCTCTTCAGTGGGAGTAGACCATCTTCACAGTGTAAAGACTCTCCACCTTCAGGTAACTCAAAAGAAGTGAAGGAATGGTTGCATACATCTTTAAGAACTAAAACCTGATAAATCATACATGATAATAGTCAGTTACTTAACCAGTCACATCACCATTTGATAAACACTGTGCAATTTCTTTCATTTTTCAATAGATTACTACTCCCTAAAATCTGGAAGCCGACTCTCCTCTCCTGGGCCGTCTCCAACCCCTTCTGTGGCAGGATCCGTCACTTCCACCTCTAGCTCTGCCAGGCAGCGCCGGCCACTCATCAGCCCAGCCAGACTCAACATCAGTGGGCAAAAGCTGCGGCTCTTTTCCTCTCCTCTGGAGCCTTTTAGTTTGGCCTCACCTCCTCCCTTTCTTTCGGAGCAAAGCCACGTGCACAGCGGAGGATTCTTGCCTGATGTTCCACACTTCCATTCACAGAATCATGGTATAGGACACTTTTGGATGTAGTTTTTAATTTTGTGTTAATCGTTTGAGCTGATTGATAGCATAGAGTGGCCCCACAATTTTATCAGTTTTTTTTTTTTATGTGTGATTGTGGCTTTGTTGTTATTGTTTTATTTGTCAGCTTTTATTTATTTATTTATTTTAAGTGGCCAAATGCTTTTTGGAGGCTGTTGCTATTTTTGAGGAACAATCTTCAGTCTATTTATTTACAAGTATTACTTGAAAATTATATTGTACTACTAATAACTTAAGAAACCTCAGTTTAACACATAAACAAGGCAAATCTTGTTTAGATGTTCTGTTTTCAAATTTTTTATTTTAATGATTTTGTTTGGGATTCAGGTTCACTGATCGATGAGGGCAGTGTGTTTGAGCATCTGGAGAAGCGAATGGACAGCTCCTCTGCATCGTCAAACTGCCCTGTAGACACGACCACAGGAAATGGAACTGACAGCAAGCCTGGATGGAAGGGTACGAATAGGAAGTTCATTATAGTAGTAGCGTTTAAACTAACTAGGTTACTCTGTTCCGCATAATAATTTGTTTGTTTTTGTCGTCTTCACAGGTTTTTGGGGGTTGACGCTTTGGCCTGGTATACTGTTTACCAGCCTGACCATTAACTTAACCTTTATCTGTGTCTATCTTTATTACAATTGGAGATGAGAATATAGAGCAGACCTCGGGAGTTCAGCAGTTTGACTGGTCTTTGTCACCTGTGTGCTCAGTAAATCTGGGATCTTTACAGGAAATATGTGGATAGCATTTCCCTTGGGTGGCAACTACAACTTTATTCTTGCTTCTCAACAATTGTGGAGATAAAAAAGGAGAATAATTGAATTCTCACATAAATGAGACGACCGTATTCTCTTAACTTGAGCTCTGTTAAATGCAGCTGAGATTCTACATTATGCCGCAAAGTATGATGTGAGCTTTGTAAAACATGTTCTTGTGCATGTTCAATCATTTCTTTGTGTTTTTAAACACTGGACGTGTTTCAGATGAATGATTGTGCAGTTTAGTTTAACAGAAGGATGTCTGTTGGGCATATAAAAACGTATAACTTTATAAAAACTTAATTTGACAGCTTTGCGATATTGCTGTACATTTAAGTGTTTCTGTTTATCCTACTTCCTCAAAGGATAATTCTGTGTCATGTCATTATCCTAATGATGTGATATTATAAGGTGCAATATGTTTGTGTTGATCTACTTTTGTCAACAATGTGACACTGAAAGATTTGGTTTAGCAAATGTCTGTTACTGTGCCCATTGAGCCTCTGTCTCTGTTTTATGATTTAACTCATGAATCAGACTCATCCTTTGAAACAGGATAACATGAATATTTTGTACATAAAATTACCAGATTGAAATAAATCTCCATTGTAATAGTTATTGGTTTTGGTGTCTTCTGTATTTTTTCACACATTAAAAAAAATTAATAAATAAAATAAAATATCTTCTCTGCATTGCTCCTTTTCTCTAGATTGCTTCCTAATCTATGGCATTGTATATTACAAATATTGTCTCCTTGACAAATTGCTTATGCTCGACTTTTGTAAGTCGTTTTGGATAAAAACGTCTGCTAAATGCATAAATGTAAACGTACACCTTTCACTTCCAATATTCAGAAATTCTGAGCATGTATTTGTAAAGTCAGTTGCTTAGTGAACAGGTCAACAGTGAAGGTATAAAGGGTTTTCCTTGATCTTCTTGATAAGTTACATTTTGTGTTGCAGTTCCCATATCATGATGTACTTGAAACATTCACTTGTTCTTGCATGTTGCCCTTTTGAATTGTGTTATTAGAAAACAATGCAATCATTTACATTTTTAAAAAAAGTGTAAGGAAAAATATACAATGGGAACTGAAAGTAAATTATAAAAAGTTCTCCAGAGTACCAGAGTTTATCTTTCTCCATCACTGGCTGAGCGTAGACAGTCTGTCTCCTGAAAGAACGATAACAATCTGGATTCTCTCCAGGACGTGCTCAGAGTGGGTGGTTATTTAAGAGATTAATATTAGGTTGTCAATGTTTTATTTCCAAAAAATAAAGAACAGAATGCAAAATCAGTTTAATTTCAAGCCATTAATGCGTTTTGCAAATGGAGGTTTAGCATTCAGAAGTTGGAAGATAAATTTCTATAATTTCTTTCTAATTTCTATGATATATTTACTCTTACAGTGTTGTGAATGTGCTGATTTTAATGGAGGTAACTGAAGATCTGAGGCACTAGTTAGCGATGCATTTGACTGCACATAAAGATGAAACTGGCAGAGTGGGAAATTCCCCCAAAAAAAGAAAAGAAAAAGGCAAGTTATTACATGCATCTTGCCGTAAGAATGTTTTATGTTATCTTAAGATGCATTCAGACAAAGGACGTTAGCCTGTGGTCAATTATATATACTGTACATCCCATAAATCATTGTGGTATCACAGCGAATTTGATAGATTTTCAGGAAAACTTAAATATGTTACACTAATGTACAAAAGAAAATCTAAATTCTCTCTTTAATTATTCTTGTTCAGATATGCTGGACAGAGCTGGAAAAAAGATAATCTTTACTGTTTAATTTGAAATCTTTAGAAACTGCCTGGTGAATTTTCAGAAAGCAGCTAAAAAAGCAAGAGCTAAATACTTCTCTGATATTATCAGTAAATATACTCATACCCCTGAAATTTTGTTCAGCACTATAAATTCAATAATTAATCCTCGCATCTTGTATGAAGTAGAACCATCTGTTGATATTTGTGAGAGATTTTATTGAAAATATTGATGGCATTCATTGATCCCTTATTCCTTCTTACTCGAATACTCTGCTTGACTGTTCAGTTAATACAGCTACAGTTTGAACAGCTTTCAGGCGGTGTCTTTCTCTGATCTCTACAACTTCGCGCCACAATGTTGTTCCTTCTGACATTATTAAAGGTTCTTTTGATACAATTGGTTCTCGCATTCAAGCAATTATTAATTCCTGCCTAGTCTCTAGCACTGTCCCTGCGTTTTTAAAGCATGCAGTTGTCCAGCTGTTGCTTAAAAAGCCCAATGCTGATGTAAAGTGTCTGAATAATTATCGTCCTATTTCAAAATGACCATTTCTCTCAAAAGTTATGGAAAAAGTTGTCCTATCACAGTTACTTCCTTTTTTAAATTCGACTCAGGAATTTCAACCAGGTTTTACAACTCATCACAGCACTGAAAAGGCTTGGTTAAAAGTGATGAATGATTTGTTACTTGCGGGTGATTCTGGTGAAAATGCAGTTTTGATTTGACTGGATCTGAGTGCCGCTTTTGACACGGTAGATCACAATATCCTTTTGTCACGTCTTGAACATTGGGTAAGCATTAAGGATACAGCACTACTGTGGTTTGAGTCAAATCTTAAATCCAGGACATTCTCAATGGCAACTGACCAGTTTTTCTCATCATCTGTTTCTCTCTCCTGTGGGGTTCATCAAGGGTCCATTTTGGGGCCATTACTCTCTGTACATGCTTCCACTTGGTAATATAATTAGGAAATATTACATTTCATTTCTATGCTGATGATCCTCAGCTGTACGTTCGATTAAAATCTAGACATTCTCTGCAGCCTCTCATGGACTGTCTTTAACATCTTAAATGCTGGATGGAAAATAATTTCCTCCAGCTTAACAATGAAAAAACTGAGGGGATTATCTTTGGTCCCTCCAAAACTAGAATCTGTAGTCACATGCAAAAAAAAAATCAGGTGTTATTTTTGACTCTGAGAATTGTCTTGAAAAGCAAATTAGCTCAGTTGTTAAAAACGGCTACTATCAATTGAGAATAATTTCCCGATTTAAATCGACACTTTCCTTTCAAGACTTGGAAAAAAATTATTCATGCATTTATCATATCACGGCTGGACTATTGTAATTCTTTATATTTTGATCTTCCCCAGTCTTCATGAATGCAGCAGCCAGACTGTTAACTAGTGCAAAAACTCGTGATCATATCACTCCAATTTTAGCTTCCCTTCACTGGCTTCCTGTCTTTTTTAGAATTCAATTCAAACTTTTGCTGATTGTTTTTAAAGCTCTTAATGGACAAGCCCCATCTTACATCTCTGATCTTTTTTTTTTTTTTTAATTCAGCTCCTAAGTCCCTCAGATCTGCCAATAAAGCTCTTTTATATGTACCATGGTCACAACTTAAATTGAAAGGTGACGGAGTCTTTGCAGTTGCTGCTCCACGGTTATGGAATCAGTTGCCACCTGACATTAAGAGTGCTCCTTCTATTTCTGTATTTAAATCTTAGACTTAAGACACATTTTTACTCTGTAGCCTTTCCCAATTATTAATGTATGGGTTAGTAACTGTTATCTTTGATTTTTACTCAATTTTATTTTATATTTTACTGTATTTTATGACTGTTCTGTACAGCACATTGATTAGTGTAAGCTGAATTTAAATGTACTCATTAAATTAAATTTACTTACTTAAAGAGCAGATTTCATGAAGACAAGTTTTTAGTAGATCAAACCTGTTGATAATGTTCAAAAAAGCTGATAAAATAACATGAACAATTAACCAAAAACACATTGATTGATTGATTGATTGATTGAAACAATGTCTCTGAGCTCAAGATTCATCCAGTGACAATATGCAGAACATCTATGTGACACTGGACAACAAAACCAGTCATATATATTCATTTTTTTAAATTGAGATGTATACATCATCTGAAAGAATAAATAAGCTTTCCATTGATGTATGGTTTGTTAGGATAGGACAATATTTGGCCGAGATACAACTACTTGAAAATCTGGAATCTGAGGGTGCAAAAAAATCAAAATACTGAGAAAATCGCCCTTTAAAGTTGTCCAAATGAAGTTCTTAGCAATGCATATTACTAATCAATATATTTACGGTAGGAAATTTACAAAATATCTTCATGGAACATGATCTTTACTTAATATCCTAATGATTTTTGACATAAAATAAATATCTATAATTTTGACCCATACAATGTTTATTTGGCTATTGCTACAAATATACCCAAGTGACTTAAGACTGGTTTTGTGGTCCAGGGTCACATATTAGACATTGCAGCTATTATATGCAACACTTTACAATACGTTTCCATTTGTTAACATCTGTTAACTATGACTTATATATAATAATAATAATAATGCATGAACTAACAATTATATTAAAATATTTCTAAAACATTTATTAACCTTAGTTTATGTCAATATGAAAATTGACCAATACATTATTAAAACAAAAGTTGTGTCTGTTCATATTATTTAATGGACACAAGCTAACATGAAATAACAATGAAATATTATCAACAAACATTAATAAATACTGAAACAAATGTATTGCTTATTGTTAGTCAATTTTAGTTATTGCATTAACTAACGTTAACGAATGAGACCTTGCTGTAAAGTGTTACCAAAATTATGATAATTCCTGCTAATTTTAAGTCATGCGAACCGAATTCACACTACTGTAATCCACAAGACTTTCATTTTCAGCCTAAATATTGCTATAATTTCATATAATTAATTCCAGTCCATAATCACTATCAGAAAAAAATACTAAACATTTAAATTACATTAAAAACCGGCCCTGCTTTTAGGTTGCCCATAATTATCTATATTAAAGAAAAAATGTAACTTCACATCAACAGATATAAAGTAATACATATTTTGCATAGCTAGACGTATATGGTATTATGTTGAGAATATCGCCTCATCAAATAAGGTCTTAACAAGGCGGTACCTTTGATGGCGCGCTTCATATATTTGATTGGACGGAGCAGTGGTGGGAAAACAGCGCCGAAGATGAAGTTTAGTTTACAAACCAGATGCTCTTTGTTTCATGAGACATGCGCAGTCCACAAAATCCTAAATGCATTATAGTTAAATGTGTTTGAACGTTATATGATTTGCTGATATTATTTAGCCTATCCTGATTATTTTAATCATAGGCCAGCAATTAAAACGGAGCGCATAAACATTTTAAAATATACAAAAAAATAAATAAAATAAAATAACTATTACGTTAAATTATACTTTTTATATTTATTCTAATATTTTAAATTAAATTCCACAATCATTCACAAAACTAACAATAAGAATCAAAAGAAATCATATTATTTTTATTTGATAGATGTTGGCTTTGCGCTGTTAGCAAGTGTTTTTTAATGCCGGCGACATCAAACAGATGTTTACTGTAACTTTTACCAAGCAGTCAAAATACGTCTGCGACCCTTGCGCGCCTCTTTCATGTTGAATACGTGAACTTTTGACCTCTACTGCAGGATACCGACACGAGGCATGGCAGGTAGGTGGAGACTAAACCAAATCCGAAGCACACCTGGATACTTTTAACTTTACACCTGTGCTGTGCCTGTGCGCTACAGAGAATCTCGCTTTTATTCATCCAGCTCAAGCCCACCTCATGGATCGCAGAGCGGAGTCTGGAAACCTGCAATCCCGTGATACCGCAGAGGACGGTCCGGGTACCGCGGGGGATGGAGGAGCCGCTCCAGCACCCGAAAAGCCTCCTTATTCGTATGTGGCTCTCATTGCAATGGCCATCAGAGAAAGCGAGGAGAAGAAGCTGACCCTGAATGACATCTACAGCTTCATTATATCCAAGTTTCCATACTACGAGAAGAACAAAAAGGGGTGGCAGAACAGCATCAGACACAATCTGAGCCTCAATGAGTGTTTCGTGAAGATTCCCCGGGAGAATGGCGGGGAGAGGAAGGGCAACTTCTGGTCTCTAGACCCTGCGTTTAACGACATGTTTGAAAAGGGTAATTACAGGCGCAGGAGGCGCGTCAAGAGACCTTACCGACCACCACCCTTACCGTCTGGATTTAACTTCACCGACTCGTACTGCCTGCAACAGGAGCCCCTTTACTGGCAAACCCCGTTCGTCAGCACCAGCTCCTGGAGTCACCAGTCCAGCTCTCCGACGCACATCTCCAGCTACCTGCAGCCCATGCTTGGTAACGCGCGCCCTCTGTCTCCAAACGATTACGCCAACTCTCCCGTGAGTTATTACCACGGTCAACACCATCACCTTCTCCCGTCCTACAGACCGTACCACCGGCATCCGAGCGCTCTGGTGCCTCTGAGCGGCATGACTCCACCGGTGAGCCCGGGCGGAAGCTCCATCTCCACCTGCAGCTACCCGCCGCAGAACAGCCACCCTGAACATCATCCGTTTGACTGATGGACAGACATGTGAAAACTGAATATAAGTAGGCAAACAGTTTCATTTGGATCTAGATTTGCTTTTTTCGTTAACCTTTGGAAATGTTAAATATGCCGTTTCAAGTCAAACTGGCTGGTTGAAATTAGATCGGAATGTTGCATTCGCTGCATTAGTTTGATTACTGTATATATATATATATATATATATATATATACATACAGTAACAGGTTTACAGTTGTGTTTTGTGGATTCTCACGAATGAAACATTGTTACATTGCTTATATTGTTCTAGTCAAGAGACGAAGAACTGTTCAAACGCACTTGGTTGTATAGGCAAGTTATTAGTTTCCACAAATTTCAGCAAATGTTTAAAGAAAGCATCAAGATACATAAGCATATTTATTTTTACCATATGTTGAGATGTGCTGGATTAAGGATCTTAAAATGGATGTACGGTTTGCATAGCAGTTTACCGTTTAAAAATGTGTTTGCTTATTTGGAAACTCTTTGCACAAGTTGTTTACAAGAGTTCTTTACACATGCAAAAGTGTATTTTCTTTAAAAATGTTATGTATAACCTATTGAATGGACATGTTCGGTGTCTGTATTTCTGGAGTTTGAAAATATTTTTTATATGTAAATGTTCATAAACTTTTCGAATTTTTCTCTGATAAAATTCTGATAACTGGTCATGCAAGTCTCAGTTATTTGACCATTTATTTTGTATATTACTAATTACATTTGGTCAAACTTAATTATAATAAAAAGTATTTTGGTATATAATTTTAAAAAATACACATTTAGCAAAAAAAAAAAGCATTACTAACTTTTCATTGAAAAACGCACAAAATGCCACTGAAAATCACTGGTTCTTCAATATCTAATCAATCCAGTGTCTTGTGTAAATGATATGTGCAGTGCAAATAATTAATTATAATGAAAATGTATGATTAATGGTGATTTAAATGATCAGGTGATTAATCCAAAATATGGAGCAAGAGCATGGGAATACGTAATTCGACGAACTCCATAATACACTTTGTAGCAAAATGGCGCCCCCTTGTGGCTTTTTGACACATCTGTAAAAAGATGTTATAATATTTCATTTTTCATATGAACAGTTTATAGACAGAACATGTTGATTGGCCACTGCTTATATAATTAAACATTTTATTAAATAAAATAATTTACATATGTTGATACGTGGCGACCATCATCTCAACATGTTTCTGTGAATCCATTGATTGGGTTTACAGAAAAAGGCATGACATATTGTAGTAGTTGACATGAGATGTGTCCATTCCATGTGATTATGCAGATCTTAGTCCACTGACCCCGATTTAGGTTAGGCATGTGATGTGAAAAACACTGACTATAGCTTAAACTGGTCATTTCCTGACCGAAAATGCCTTTGAACAGAGAAATATAATATCATAATTTTTTCTTGACATAAAAACCAGCCCATATTCAAACACAAGCTGCTGGTTGAACAAACAAGAGATCTTTTGTAATGAAAGACGGAGTGTCAGAATCCCAAGGATAGACAAGGCTCTGAAACTGTTGCCATGGTGAGGAAAGTCTTTACTGTTACTTTAACAGCTAAATTTTAAAGAAGTGTTTGATGCATTGTAAGTGCAATATGACTATTAGACCACGGTCTCAGACGCAGGGCTGTATGTCCATCCATAATTTCCCTTAAAGGCATCCGAGGTCTCTTTCTACAGCTAGATTTGATTAGCTCAGGAGCTGTAATGACATTGCATGTGTTTGGTTTTCCCCATCACCTCCAACTTCCCTGCGGTGATCGGTTGTCTGGCAGAGTGGTGCACTTTGGCCTGCAATGACTGGTGGGCAGGGGGTGAAGGTGGGTGGATGTGGGCACAGGGGTCTTTGGCTTTATTTCAATCTGAGTTTCTGTTCTGCACACACACTTCCTGTTTTCACAAGCTGTGAGCGTTCAATGGTGCAATGCATTTTAGAAGCTTATCATCTTTTAAATGGCTGAAAAGAAGACCTATAAATGTCTATGCAGAAGATTAAACAGCATGTGGCTAATTACATGCAGTTCCAGGACTTGGATTCAATAGTGTTTTCATAAATGGGCCAGAGATTGTACTCTATAAGACATGTATATTTTTTTATTTATAAATGCATTGCAAATCTTTATAATTTGAAAGGTTTTGTTAGGGCACCGCTTTTAAGTTTCATTTTATGCAAGTATTTGTTTTCTCAGCAATAAAATAATCAGAATCAGAATCAGAAAGAGCTTTATTGCCAAGTATGTTTGCACATACATGGTATTTGTTATAGTGTCACAAGCTTCCAGTACACGGAGACAACAACAACACACAGATAATAAAAATAAGATGTGAATAAAATACACATGCATACATATAAACCACAAAAAAAGAATAAATTGTATGTACAGGTGTGCTATAGATAGAATAAGAATAGAATAAAATAAAGTTGTAGGGATGTACTAGGATTTAGGGTGATAAATAGCCTTTACTAGACGTCTCCTTGCTGAAAGCTGACAGCATTAGCCTATTTGACTGAATGACTGGTGCTTTTAAGTGACTTCCCCAAGGACCCATAATCGTTATTCGCTGTCAGTGGCATCCAGAAATAGAGCTTCCTTACTCTCTCACAGGAAAACACGTCTGACCGGTTTTATTTAAAAATGAGGAAATAATAAGTTCAGTAATTCAGCGTGTTATGTACAGCATTTACGCATACTGGTATCACGTGATAACTGGTTTCGGATAATACTAGTAAACATGCTATGGACTACAGTTTCGTGGTGAATTTATTGGTGTTTCTGAACAAATAATTTAATGAGTACATGGGCCAATAGTATTCGAGTACGGGCTTTGACTGCGCATTTCATTGGTTGAACCTACTAAACGAATACGCCCCCTACAGTGAACCAGTGGCCTTGGCTTTTTCAGTCTAAACAAGACTCGGCCCTGAAGCAGAGCTCCTATGTGAATGAGGATCTTTTGAGCGAGTGAACGAAAATGGTAATTTAAGTCAGTCTCATTCACAACAAGGAGAGAAAGCGGCCGAAGAAGTATGATTGTATAAAACGACCATACGCAGTTCAAGTTAATTGAAACGTGAACGACTCGGGCGTCTTTGGCGAATCGGTTGAGTAAATGATTCAGTGACTGACTCATAACACTTGTCATCACCCTACAAGCTTAAACTCGATATTGGTGAACAGATTCAAAAGATTCGAGTCACTGGGATGAATCAGAAGCCACATAATATGGATCATGTTTTATTATTTGTTGTTAATGTATAGCTCATAATGCATAAATATGATTGGCCAGAATGAAGTAATCACAGAGACGGTTTTCAAACGAATGCAGCATCTCGCACGCGTGGAAACAGACCTCAAAAGCAGAGGAAGCCAGACGGTGATGTGCTGAGGAAGAGTTAGGGACCGTTACTATTGTTTCAAACATTATGAAAAGTGCTAACATTTATTACATATGTATGAAAGTTAAAATCATAACATTTTGATGTAATGAGAAAATGGCGTCAGTTAATTTAAAGTCGTAAATCATCAAAACATCAAATATCTTTGATGTTATACTGTAACGCTTTCTCCAAACATATTCAGCCCGTTTCTGTCTGAATGAAGGACATGAAACGCAGACATTTTTTATTGTCAGTATTATGCCGTGCATGAATGACAACAAGGGAGAAAGAGAGAGAGAAAGGAGGAAGTAAGTGAGCGCGAGAAAGAGGAAGAGAGCGAGAGACTACACAACTATGTCGATGATCCCTACGAGTTAGGAACGCGGTGCTCAACGCGCAGTGCAGACAGCCACTTTAACACCTCCAATCACTAAAGGATTATCAACACTTCTGCTGTCATTTCAGACCATTCAAATACTGGCGTCTTGATCGGCGACCGAAATCAACGCACCAGGAAGATATCAGTTTTCAATGTCAAAGTAAAGGAGCATCGCTGATTCTAAAGATGGAGAAATGAACCACCGGTGAGGCTTGAAGGTAAGTTGGCGCTGTCACATTGTCATATTTTGTTTAATGTTTCCCATCACAAGAATATGAAAAAAGCAGAGGCTTATTCATGGTGGCTTGCGCAAAAATGTGTTGACACCTGCCTTTTTAAAAATGCATCATAAATAAAGTGATCTTTTTAATCGCTACGACTTTATGTACGCCATATATTTTCGACAGACGCATAGTTTAAAATATAGTACAATATCTGTGAAATTGCTGTGTTGATGAGTGATGATGTGCGCCACGTTTCTCGGATATTGGCCCTCCGGCCGGCTTTGTAACCCTATACAGTCCGACAATTCATCACAGAGCTGCAGTGTGTGCTTCAGACACATGCATAGCATATACGATATTAGATATTGATTAATATGATACAATGTAAAATCTAATGTCAGGAACACCATACTTCTGTTTATGATTAATTGCAATTGAAATCTGCTTTAAATTGATATTTCAGTTGTCATTTTTCCTTGATAATGTAAAGTATAACTGTATTGTAGTGTGCATATAAACAAGTTTATGCAATTTAATGACCTGTCTTCCTTTAAAAGAGATTAATATGAGTTTATTTTGACTGTATTTAGTATACACCCTAGTATGCACTGCTTTCATTTTCTTTAGCAGGTCACACTGGGTTGATACAAACCATTGTACAGTGTTATATTACATAGAAATATTGTAAAAAAAAAAATATATATATATATATATATATTGTAAGATGAGAAGAAATATAAATATACTGCATAATAAAACACGTTAAATATTTAGGACATGAAAAAATAAGCATATTCTATATTCATTTTGAAGCTCATTTGCAACATATTTGAAGTTTATAATAACTTGTAGTGCAGTATACTTATATGTTTTTATTTTAACAGTGTATTAATTGAGGTTTAGTATTATGATAATGTTTTCGACATTTTTTTAAGTCGTGATCATAAAAACAATTATTCTGTAATTATTCAATAAAATGATTCTGAATTAATTACACTTTTACTTACACATTTGATTGCTACTAGCCATGATAAAGTGATATTAATCATAATATGAATGATATTTTTTTAAAGCGCATGTGCTGCACATTTACAAGCAAAGTGTCTTAATAATTATTTATTATACAGCAGATGTTACATGCTCTCTCTTCTCTCTGAATATTAATTGAGCGTCTTGAGGTCACTCCCTGCCTCTGTAATTGGTTCAGTGGGTTGTAACAGCTAGTAAACACTTCATGCATGTTCAGTATTGTATGACTTGATCTGTTGTAAAGCGTCTATCTGTGTTCAGCAGTGGGGTCAGCTGTAGATGAGTTTCCTGCACCATGCCGCCGGGGGTCTACGGCATGCAGGATGTGTGGGAGAGGGAGGGTCGGCAACAGGTCAACATGGAGTTCCTCCTCCCCACGGGGATCTACCTCAACTTTCCCGTAGCATGCAGTGACACCATTAGTACCATCAAGAAGGTGAGGAGACCCTCTGATCACATGCAAACACCAAACATACTAATTTGCAGACATTGGAGAACATAGATAGTAGACATGGACATTTTGTAACATTTTAGGTTAAAAAGGACAAAAAAGCACCACAAATAAGGTCCATACAACTTTGAAAGTCTTAATACATCTTAGATAACAAAATTGAAATCATTATTTAGTAAAATATCTTAACATCATATCTTAACGCTGCTTGTTTATGAGAGAAGTGTCAAAGTCCACTTTGTAAACAGATCTTTTCAATGAATCGGTTGATTTGGTTCACAAAATGGTCTGAACGATTTGTTCGTGAGGGTGAGTAAATGTTAAAAAACCACTGCTTTAATATGAGGTCATAAAACTGGATCTTTAATTATTAAAATAACAAATAATAAGAATTTTAAAAAAGAGCAAAATGCTGTTTAAATACTCAGATTGCGGGACATTTTGAGTGCACAAAATTATTTTATTGATGGATGGAGATTAAAAATCTAGTGTTTATTTTTTATTTAATGATTAAATTTGCTGGTTATTATATTTATTTATTATATTTATAAAGTCAGATGGTTTTAAAAAAAAATCCCTATATTTAAACAATATAAAATTGATGTTAAAATGTATTTGGAAATGATATCTAAAAGTAAAAACTTAAAACTTAAGACGTAAAATATATATATATATATATTATATACAGTTTTTTCCCCTTTTTTACTTTCAGTATACCCCTGACAAGTTTTGTTATATGTACTCTTGTTTGTACAATATGCTTGGTTCTCAATAATAAATTATTTGATTGAATGGATAAGTTGGCACAAAATATACTTTGTAAAACATCAGTCACGACTGATGATAATGAACAAATTGAAAACTTCCCTCCTAGGAAGCCTATTTCTGTGCTGGTTTGGTGCTGGTAGACCACTATAGGCATGATGTTCGCTACCACAAAATGCATGGTTTTTCTAGTGAAGCTGGTTAACTAAGGAAGTCTTACTGGTTGAACTAGTCAGGAAACCTAACAGCATCGTATGCTGGGTAACATCATTTAAAACAGTGGTATTATATTGTCTGCGCAAAATTATATGAATCCACTGCAGTCAAACCCATTGGCCACATTAAAATCTTGATTTGTGACTTGTGTCTTAGATGGTGTGGAAGAATGCCAGGAACGAGCCTCTGTTCAGTGCCCTGAGTGACCCGGATGCCTACGTCTTCACCTGCATCAACATGACCGCGGAGCGGGAGGAGCTGGAAGATGAGCAGCGTCGCATGCGTGACGTTCGGCTGTTCTTGCCAATTCTCAGGCTGGTGGCCCGGGAAGGAGACCGAGTCGAGAAGCTCATCACCACCCAGATCAGTCTTCTTATAGGAAAAGGTTTGTGTCACACTGGTCCTCAGCTGACCTCAGAGCTGTTTGGGCGGCTCATAATGGAAGCAGCTTAGCGTTTACTCACCACTGCAGCAGAATGATATGGTTTTGGCAGCTGTTCAGCAGTTAAGAAGAATTTGCTTATTTAAACAAAAAAATTATGAACATGACAGGCTGATTCAGAAAATCTGGTTTCTAAATGTCTCTTGATGTTGATCATTTCCCATTTTTGAGATAGTCTTTTCTTACCTTGGGTAGTTTTGTTAATGTTTTTTGAGGATGATCACAGAATCTGTTCATGTTACCTTCTGCC
Source organism: Sinocyclocheilus rhinocerous (assembly GCF_001515625.1). Classification (NCBI taxonomy): domain Eukaryota; kingdom Metazoa; phylum Chordata; class Actinopteri; order Cypriniformes; family Cyprinidae; genus Sinocyclocheilus; species Sinocyclocheilus rhinocerous. Next base: position 184,300 of record NW_015655609.1, on the reverse strand, counting down.
TAATTCGACTAGCTTCTACCAAGTGTTGATGAATTTGCACCAAAATACTCTAGATTTTGGCCAACAAAAGATGGGAGGTATTTTCTTCTCTCTTTTAAAATTAAATTCAAGCCTTTTTATTTTGCCATCCCTAAAACGTATGATTATATATGATTAAATGGATTTTATTATTTGCTTTTAGCATTGTGCTAATTTTTGTACAATATTACCAGAACAGACTTGCAGCCCATTTTTTGTGTCTCAGAGAGTTCTATTGTTGGTAGTTTTATTATCTGTAGCATTTTCATAATGAATGTTGACAGCGCAGTTTCAGCGTTCGGACTTTGTTCTAAATGGCAAAAAAACCTTCTCTGCAGGTCATCATGAATTTGACTCCCAAAAGAACCATGAGGTGAATGAATTCCGAACAAAAATGCGGACATTTTGTGAAGAGCGTGCTCAGGTGCGTCAGATGTTGCCATGGGATCAATGGATGGAGTACAACTTCACATGTGACTTGGAGCCGTGCTCTGTAGTGGCACAATCTGGGAAATCGTGCAGTGACAAAAAGATTTTTGTCAATGTGAAGTTTGAGGGCAGTGAGGTGAGTTAAGTCATATTTTACACGAGTTCATATAAATATACAATTCTTTTATGCTACAATTCAACTTTCTGTGAATTCAATACTTTAGCATAATGCTATGTATCTGCTTTCTGTTTGTGCTGATAATGTGAAATGAGCATGAAATCAAATGTAGTCGTTGACTATTTAATCCTCTCATGCAAAAGTCTGATTTTAGAATGACATATTTTCTGCCTTTGATATCACAAATCGTAACAGTCAGGAGACGTTTACACGGTGATGATGTCACTGCAGCATCTGCAGGCACACATGGCTCTCACTGACCCAGTTTTCCAGAGTGAAGCCTTTGATAGTATTTATATGTGTTGTGTTGCCTGTCAATCCCCCACCCACTCAACACAAATGTTATTTACCTATGATCTTTAACCCTGTAATGAGTCTGAAGCATGCAAAAAAAAAAAAACTCCATCAACACTTGTTTTTATAGTGCAGGACATGGATCAAAAGTCAGACTGTTTCGACATCGCATTTGCAGAGAAAAACAATCACATTATGAGTAAATAATCATACTATCGTAAGTGAACTCTGACCCTGTGCGTATCAGTGATTATGAGGGAGTTTTCTTCTTTTTTTACTATAACTAGAGCATGTTTTCTCAAACTTTTTTGAACCAAGGACCCCTTTCATAACACAAACTGTTCAAAGGCCCCAGAGAAGTCGCTGTTACCATGGAAATGAGAATCATGGCAATCATGACCACCCACTCCCATAAAGCATAGTCTCCCCACACTCTCAATCAACTTGGCAGTCCTGCATTCTCAGTTTTTGTATATATTGTATATATTTTTTTATACAGTACCATTCAAATGTTTGGGGTTTTAAGATATTTTTTATGTTTTTGAGAGAAGTCTCTTATGCTCAACAAGGCAGCATTTATTTGAATAAAAATAAGTAAAAACAGTAATATTGTGAAATAATATTACAATAACTGTTTTCTATTTGAATATATTCTAAAAATTTTATTTTATTAAATATTTATTATATTATGTTTTTATCTTATAGTCATGACTGATTATCAGTAGTTTCAGCTTATATTGTAGGCTTACTCTTTTTCTAATGAAATAATGTAGAAATTAATGGGCAAATTTCTTCCACAACTCAAACTGCAGGAACAGACGGTCACTTGAAAATATATGTATTTTTTTTCCGTTAGATTTTTTAGATCCCCTGGTTATGCATTTCACATTTTTACTCTGTAGGAGACCTTCGTTCTCCAGCAAGGTCCACAGGACCTGCCAATGTTTCTGAAACGGAACGCCTTGAGAAAGAAGTCCACCGTGTTCCGATCGGCAAAGCAGGAGAAGCCAGAGGACTACACCCTTCAGATTAACGGGAGATGGGAGTTCATTTATGGAAAATATCCACTCTGCCAGTTTAAAGTAAGTCTGAAAATCACACCATCTTCTCGACTTCACAGCTACATTTTCTTTAAACTTCATATCAAAGCATCACACTTTCAGACTCCAGGCTGCATGTCTTTTATATATCTTGTCCTATTGTTTTGCTAGTTTTTTTTTTTATGTACTCCATTTTGCTGCAATGTAAAGTTTGCCAAGCTCTTCAGAGGCCTTGATTTGAATTCATCGTAGGACTTCACGGCTCTGAAACAGTTGTTGATTTAGAAACTGCTCGTACCTGCAAAGATGAGTCATACATTTCTACCAGCCTTCAAAACATCAACTATGTTGAGGATAATGTGATTTCAGCTGCATTACGCTACCTAAATGAACAGGCCGCAGGATCTGATGATGATTAGTCCAGGAGTACTGGATCTGGTCCAGTCTTTATAGTGTACATTTTGGAAAACAGGAACTGATAAAACCATCTGTACCTCTGCTACCATTTCCATCCCTCACTGTCTATCTCTGTGTCTGTTTACGAAGAGGGAAAAAAAAAAATGTTATGCTCTACCTCATTCATTTTTTATTTAAGATTTTTTGGGGCTTTTGTCTTTTTTTTTTAATAGTGGACAGATGACAAGAAATGATTTGAAGAAAATGAATTCAGGACATGATTTGGGCCAGATTTGAACTTGTGTCACCCAAATGAGCACCATAACGCAGTGTATCTTGAACTTATGAGCTAATTTTATTTCCACTCTTGCAGTATATTTTTACATGTTTGCATGGAGGTATTACCCCACACCTGACCATGGTGCATCATTCAGTCATCATCAAGTACCAGGAGGAACAGGGTGGCCTCAGTAACCAGGTGTCCAGGAGTCGTGCTCAGTCCAAACCACCCCCACTGCCTCTGAAAAGGGTGAGAAGGCACTTTTACACCGGAACACGATCTGTTATTAACAGGGGAACTACTTGTCATGTTTCTCTTGTAGCTTGTGTTGTAGACTTCAACCTCTCTGAACTCGATTTGCAATGCGACATGGTGACTTTTTGATCATGTGTGACCCCTTCATGGAAGTGCTTTGAATTAATGAGATTTTCCTTTTTTTCCTTGCTAGTTGTATAGGCTTCCGGAATAAAAAAAAAATTGATAATTATTTGTAGCAACTCTGCTAGTTTTAATTAGTATGACAATATCTCAGCCTTAAAACAAGCTACATTTTCGAACACACCGTCGTGGCAATTTGTAACCATTTTACGCTTTAGCGAATTGGTGGCTAATTTGTATGATCTTGTGTTTTTGTATAATCTTTTAGGGGTGGACTTTCATTCTTATATATTTTGTTTTTAGAAAAATCGTACGTTTCCGTAAAAATCGTATCGTCTGAATTCAAACAGAATCACAAAATAGATTGGGTTGACGTTTTCCAGCAAACAGAGGTGTAGGGTGACAAAACGCTTCATTGCTAAGGTTTGCAATGTTGTTTTGGGAAGTATAATTCTGGGAAGTTTGATTCTGTGTAGAGAATTAGTTCATTTGGAGAGTTTATTTAAATAGACTGGTTAAACAATGATTCACTGATTAATTTGAGTCACTGAACGGGCATCGCTGTGCCTTTTTTTAATTTAATTAATATTGTAGTTATATATTGCTGTTTCTCACCATTTTTCAACACATTCATATAAATTAGGGTGTTTTCTTGTTTTTTCTTGGTTGTATTAAGTGTAAATGTATAAGCTATATTTTATGTTATACATTTAATACAGCAATTTTATTTGAGGTCCTCATTGTTATTGTGGCAGATAAATGCTGCTCTGGTTGTAAAAATAAATTGTAGCCTGTATTATTACAGTTATGCATTTATAAAGATAGTTCCCCCTAAAATAGCTTCAATATAATCTATTTCATTAGCAGCTTGTAGTGTAGCTACCTTCAGATCAACTTCCCCATCGCTGCTAAGTATGTACGTTTCTTCTGTGGTTGTCTGATGTACCTGATATACCATTCGATGAAAGAATGATACTGAACCAAAACGAACTGCTTGGTTTACCTTCACAACATTAGATTCACACTCATGTTAGTTCCTCATTCTATTGTTTGGTTTTGGTTTCTCTGTAACTGTCAAGCATGCTTGCAACATTCGATTTTTAGCTCGCAATGAAAATACCAGCATTTGATGATGAAGAAAATGTTTAAAATGTTAAATTACTTTTTTTTTTTCTCAACAGCAAAACACGTCTTCGCTGTGGTCTATCAATGAGCCTTTCTATATATACCTTCTACAGGGTAGCCGAGTGAATGCAGATGAAGGCATGAAGGTAAAACTGCTTTTTTGTTTACTTGTTTGTTTGTTTATCTTCATTTGTATATTGTTAGTAGGATGCGAGATGTGTTGTTTAGCATCTCAACTGTGGCAGGGTAGTGAGGGGTAAAATCATGAACACTGTGGTCATGTGACCCTGACCACATATTTCCCATAATTCATCAGAAGCGGTTAAGTGAAACATCAAAACAGGAAGTGGGGAGTGACTATCTGGCTTTACGGCTCTCTCTTGGGCCTAGATTCTTAGAAAAGGCCGGCACTGTTGCTTATGTTCACCATTTGCATCTCCTTTTTTGCTTGTCGGAGAAGTCAACAGTCATTGAATGGTTGTTTCTATTTTAAAAAATTCATCAGAAACAGATGTAGACCAGTCAGATTTTTTTTTTTCATCTAGCCTGAGGAACAATTACTGTAGTGGTGGACTAAGTTAAATATGTTTACATGACAAAGCATTTTATCATGCAAAAACTTTCATGTAATTTTTCCTCACAGCAACTGTTTTTTTTTAAAGAAATAAATAATTTCTGGCTTTCAAATGGGAACTAGCAATGTCAGAATGATATTTTGACATGATTCGTGTGAACAATTCTCTGATCACATTTTCATTTCATTGTATTGCATTGTTCATAGTGTTCTGTTTGCTTTATTCTCAGTGTTTATTGTTCTGCAACTTTAGCTTGTCTCTTGCCATAGAGCTCTGAATCGAAATTTGTTTTAGCGCATTTATCAGTCTTGTTCTCTGGCTGATTCTTCTTAATGATATCTTATAATAATATAAAAAATACGATTATATTGTAAGTTTAAGTTTGGAGGATAGAGTTCACAAACATTGAATTATTATAATTTATAATTATAAATGATAAGAATATAGTTATTTTAATTCAAGAAGGTTTTGAACATTTTTGCACTGAAACCACTGCTAGAGAAAAACCACATTTATTTCTTGTGACATCTGTCCCGCGTAACAAGTTACTCCACATGCTTTTCATGCCAGACACTCATTTACTTCCTCATACTTTACCCACTTCATTCATTCATACATTCTTTTATTTTCAGAAAACCGAAAATAAGTTCCCTCTTCTTAAAACTGTAGACTTTAAGGCAGATTTGAGACTAATTTCCAGCTCTGCAATCATTATCCTTCTCTCAGCTGGTGGTTCAGGCTGGCCTCTTCCATGGCAGTGAGCTCCTGTGCAAAGTGGTGACCAGTAATGAGGTCAGTGTTTGCTCCGAACCCGTATGGGACCAGAAACTAGTGTTTGACATCAGCGTGAGTGACCTGCCTCGTATGAGTCGCCTCTGCATTGCCCTCTACGGCGTCATCGAGAAGACCAAGAAGCGCCCTACCAAGAAGAAAAACAAAAGTTCGGTATGTTTCAGTTCATTTCAACAGCAAACAAGTCACTTAGCGACCAACAGACTGACTGACGAGAGATGAGACACCTAACAGATGCTATACTTGGAGTGTTTGACATGCATGGCTGCTGAACATGTTCACAGTGAATGTTGTTTCTAAGTCAAATAAACATAACACACCATTGGTAGTATAGTCAGCATGATGCAATATTATTTAAACCCTCACAACAGGATGTTGTGGTCCATTTTCTGCTCAATGCGAGTAACCCAAGTTAAACGTTAGGACAGAGCAGCTAGTTGATGTCAAATCAGAACTCACCAGCCCGCCTCTTCATGGCCCTGTCTCTGTCATATAGCGTGCGGTGTCAACTGAAGGCGCAGTGTTGAAATTCCCAGGTGTCAAAGTGTGTGTGTGTGTGTGTGTGTGTGTTTGTGTTTGTGTGTGTATGGTGGGCTGCTGTTGGCAACGCCAACGCACCCACTTCTGCTTTCAGTGTTACTTCTCTTTCAGCAAACTAGAGAAGAAGTCCACATGGGTGTGGGACATGAAGAGAAAAAAAGTGTCTCCTCCTGTTACACTCGCATTGTATTAGTTCTGATGGAACCCCATATTTCACCTTGAAATTTCATCTTGAAATTTAAGTGTATTGTTTATCTCTAGATTCTGATGAAATATTCACATGTAGGTGCAGGGTAATAGAAATAATGTTCTTTTAAAAAAAATCTATAATATCTATAAAATTATATTTTTAATTATTCTGCCGTGTTCTGTAAATTGTTCTGTATTCTGAAATTCTTTATGAATTATAAATTGTTTTATAAAATTGTATTAAAATATTTATAATGAATTATAAATTGATTATAAAATAAGTTCCGAATTACTTTTAAGATTTAAAAATATGTATTTATATATACCGATACAATGTCGATTTAGTCAATACTGAATTAATATGAAGTGGAATAGAACTTTTCTTTGATCAAATTATCAAATTATAGATTTTCACATGTAAATGTAGGATTTAAAATTTATAAATGATCCTTATTTTTTTTAAAAATTGTTTTAATTAAAAAGTCTTAATTATTTTAGAATTTATTATGAATTATACATTATTTTGTGACATTTCATTTACAGTAATTTAGTTTACTTTTCATTTACAGTAATACAGTGTATTTTTATATACTGTTACTATGTAGATTTAGGCAACATTGACATGGTATGTGGAATTGAATTGGATTAGAAATTAAACTTTTTTTTTTTTGTTTAATATTGCTAAAATGGGCAGCTATTTGCAGCAAGCTTTCAGTTTTTTATGTATTACTTTCACCTTTTATATTTGACTGAATCCCTTTTCACAAACAAGCGCTTCTAAAAATACTATTGATTGCAGTAATGTCTGTCTGCACAAATAGCAGCACTTTAATTTGACAACTGGACTACATTTTCAATCATACACAGGAAGTATTAGATCTGTTTTATGGGTATATTGGTAATCACTGCTGTTGTGACTGGAATATTTGGTTAGTCAGTTGAATTGTCACCTCCCACAACTGAGGCATTAATGTACAGCGTTGTTTAGATGACAGTGTCACCTCTCCCACATAAAATGACTGTTGTGTAAAGTGTAATCCCAATATGGTTAATAACCCTCTTTCCACAGGACTGCCCTTTAGCCTGGGTTAACACGATGGTGTTTGATTACAAGGACCAGCTAAAAACTGGAGAATTTTCCCTGTCCACATGGCCATCAGTCCCAGGTACTTTTACTTGTATAACGGGCTCTTCTCGTGTTTATTGCCATCTTATGATAAATCGCTTGTTGTATTCCTCAACTGTAAGTCGCTTTGGATAAAAGCATCTGCCAAATGAATAAATGTAAAATGAACATTAGCTCATGCTATTTACAGTTACTTCTTTTGGTATGACCTTTGGTAGAGTTATTTTAAGAGTATTGCAGAGTCTTGTGAGTAAGTTACTTTATTTAGAATAGTTATTTTTAGTGATTTCACATCAGGATTAGAGGCATCAGTTTTGTTTTAACAGCTCAATCGCTTTATTTTTAGATGATAAAGGAGATTTGTTGAATCCTATGGGCACTGTGGAGAAAAATCCAAACATTGACAGCACGGCTGGTCTTCTGATTCGCTTTCCCAACATCAGACCACACCCCCTGTATTATCCTCCAATTGAAAAGGTGCCTTTTTGTGGTTCTCCTTAATGTTTGTATGCTTCTCATAATGTCTATACATTTTATGGAAATGACGTATAAATGCTCAGTCATCATCTTCATATTATTTTCAGCTAAATGAGCTGGGTATGAATGGTGAAAAAACTGTTGCTACAAAAGAAGAGGTAAGAAATAACATGCATCGGTCTGTTAGAGGAGAAACATGCAGATACACCAGCCATGAAATGGAAATGGTTGCTACATTAGGGCCTGTATTTCTACAGCACCGTTAAGAGTTGTGGTTAGCTGAAGCATTGAATGTTTTCCAATGATTGATTCATATCACTAGAGCCGAAAGTGCTAAAACTACTTTAGTAGACTTTAATCTTAACAAATGGGACTGTTTTCTTTCAGCACCTGAAACTGAGAGAGATTGTGGACAATAAAAACTACACCGAGTTCTTTGAGGATGAGAAGGAGCTTCTGTGGAAGTTACGTGAGGAGGTGAGGCAGCGATACCCGGAGAGCCTCCCCAAACTCCTCCTCATCACTAAGTGGAACAAACACGAGGACGTGGCTCAGGTATGTTGAACCACTAGTTCCTCGGGATATGATTATTTTTAAACATTGAAAAATGTAACCCTTTTGCTTTGCTAAACATCCTTTATCTAAGCTGGTGTTCCTGGGTCAGAAATGACGGGCCTTTTAAAAATCTCTTGTAAATCTCTCATTATGCTATATTATCACCAAATCTTTGATTCAGTCTTTTCGTCAATGGCAGTTTTGACAATGTTCACTCAAAAACTGAGGTGCATAAACTCAGATCAATGAGGCCTACAATCAGAGAAGTACAAAACTTGTGCTAATTGAAATAAAACAAGTTGATAAAAAAGATTGAATCCAATATTTGGTAATAATATAGCATAAAGAGAAATTTATGAGCAATTTTTTATAGGCCGGTGATTTTTTGACTGGGAACACTACAAGTGTAACGAGGAGGTGAAAACAAACAAACAAAAAAAGTATAAAAATTAGTTGTTATTCCCTGTGTGAGCAAAGTCAGTAGGTTTTAGTCCAATGTGATAAAATTACAGTAACTATCATTTTCGGGGGAAAAGAAGGTCAAAATGTCTGGAACACAAGACGAGGGTTAATTATTCCAGGAATACCATATAAAAGGCACATTTAAAATAAATTTGAGTAATTCCTTGTACCCTATGTACCCCTTCTGTCATTTACATTTTTATATTAATTTATTTAACTTTTTTGGAGTTAAAGGATTTTTGGAGGTTAAAGGGTTAGTCAAAAAAAGCAATATACAAAATACTTCTATCCCCCAAAAAAAAAAAAAAAGTATCCTTTTATTTCGGGTCATTTTTTAAACTTTTTGTTAAGTAGTATTTTGAAAATAAAAAAGTTCTTCTAAATTAAATTAAATATTTTTAAAAAATGACAGAACTGACAACATTTTGTTTAATTGTTTCAATTTCTTCCTTCAGGATTGATTTGCTCATTATACCACATCTCTCACACAATCTTTACCAACTTCCAGGGCGCTTTTCTGTCTAACTTTATGGTTTTAGAGGCTGTTGCAGTTCAGTGCATTTTTTTCTTTCTTTCTTTTCTTAGATGGTTGGTTTGTTACAAAAATGGCCAGAATTGCCTGCTATACATGCTCTAGAACTTCTAGACTACAGTTTCCCTGACCCTCATGCCCGCTCCTTCACTATCCGCTGCCTCAGGAAGTTGCGGTGGGTGGCACTGCCTCTATAATCAACACCTGAGTGCTTTAAATAAAAAGTAGCAGGAATGTCAGTCAGCACAGGCTCTGTCATGCATATATGTCAAAATCAGAGGAAAAAATACCTGTATTCATATTGCTTTTAACATTTGTAGAGACATTCAAATAAGCACTTGCAGGTATTTTATTAATGTTTTATTTAATTTGCATGTCAAGAGAGCCTTGTCTGAATTGGATATTTACGAGGGATTTATATTCAAATTTATTTATATTCAAGTTGGCTCATCTGTAATGTGTTGTTTTTTCTCAACAGTGACGATGAGCTCTTTCAGTACCTCTTGCAACTGGTGCAGGTTCTGAAGTATGAATCCTACCTGGATTGTGACTTGACCTGTTTCTTGCTTGAGAGAGCCCTGGCCAACAAGAAAATAGGTCACTTCTTGTTTTGGCACCTCAGGTATAAATTCATCTTCTTATAGTGCTCTACAGCGATGCGCCCCCATTCCTTTCAGTGTAATTTAGGCTTTGTTTTCGCTTCCTCTAAAGGTCAGAAATGCATGTGTCCTCAGTCAGCTTGAGATTTGGACTTATTCTGGAGGCGTTCTGTCGTGGGAGTATCTTTCACATCAAGAACTTGATGAAGCAGGTTTGTTGCATTCCTTATGTGAAAAGCAAAACTTTTTTTTTTTTTTGGCATGTGCTGTGATGCATCTTTATTAACTTGTCTTTTATGACCTGATGTGAACTACTTTTATTTGTGTGTATTTTGCTTTCCGGGGCCCTTTTTGACACTTGGGGCCCAAACTTAGCACTTGACTTGTTTTCTCGGTTACTGGTTCTGGTAATTGTCACTTTGCGTTGTGTCTTTTCTTGTAAGAAACAACGCCTGTCCGTTCAGGCACATATATGTACATGTATAAATATAGTAAGGAAGCACAAGGGTGCTGGAATATGTTTTTTTGGTGCAGCAGCAGTTCCACAGTGACTGTGCTCAGAACTCGTCTTCTTTTGAATGCTTAATAATAGCCAAACCACTGTAAGGAAGGGGAACTGCACTACGCCGCTCAAAGTTTGCAGCTGTTTTTACATGCCTTCTCAGATATTCATTATCACACCCATGTTAAATGCCTACTGCTTTAATTCAGTCCTGTTTTGTGATCGTCACCAAATGTAATGTTTGCGCATATGGATTTGTATATACTTATACACAGACTTATTATTATCTCTGTCTCCTACAGAATGAGGCTCTGAATAAAATGAAAGCTCTCAATGACTTTGTGAAATCAGGCAGTCAGAAAGCAACCAGGATACAGACTACAGAGGACATGAAAGTGTGCATCAAACAGGACACTTACATGGAAGCGCTTTCGGATGTCGTTTCTCCTCTCAACCCAAGCATCGTGCTGTGTGAACTATGGTACCATTCAAATGCATGTTAATAAAGTAGATTTATAGAAAAGTCTCAAATCAAATAATATAATATCCATAATAGATTTTAGAGGTTGTTGTGTCAGCTCTTGTTAACAAATGATATTTCTTTTGGTTAACATCCTACAGATGGTGTGTTATTTAGCAATGTAGATTTTGCGATATGATTGTGCAAAACACTTTTTAAGTAATCTCTCATTATGCATTTTTTAAAGGTTTTCTGGGTTGTTTTAAGTTTTTAAGCTAAAACTGAATCAATGGCATAATGTAATATTACAGAAGCAAAAAAAAATTTCAGTAATCCCACTAAATTATTATATGATAGCATACTGTACAAGTTACGCATACAAGCATTTACCAGAAAGCAAAAAGCCTGTTTTGCAACCGTTTGTGTACGTGTGCCGTTTCTTGATGCTAATCTTTTTTGTTTCAGTGCAGACAAGTGTAAGTTCATGGACTCAAAGATGAAACCTCTGTGGCTGATGTACAAGAACAAATATGATACTTTGGGCATTATCTTCAAGAATGGAGACGGTATGGACACAAAGTCATGCTACCACATTTTTTGCTTGCACTGAAGATCTTTTTTCCCCCTCATTTTTTGATTGGAAAAAAAAATGGTTTTCTGGTTTTCTCTGTTTTTTTAGATTTGAGGCAGGATATGCTAACCCTTCAGATGATTCAGCTAATGGATGTTTTATGGAAAACGGAAGGTCTTGACCTCAGGTTTGTGTAGTTAACTTTGTGAATAAGCACCTATATATTAGCACTTGTGTATATAGATTGTATATAGATTATAAACAAAAAAAAAGGAAAAAAATATATATAATTGTTAATTTATATTGTG
>NW_015655609.1:160773-172464 GCF_001515625.1 Sinocyclocheilus rhinocerous | reverse complement strand
AAATAAAATTATTAGTAATTTCTGAATTATGTTTATTTGTTGGATCCCAGAATGCTGCCCTACGGATGCCTGTCAACTGGAAATAAAACGGGTCTTATTGAGGTGGTGAAAAACTCAGACACTATCGCCAACATCCAGAGAAACAACAGCAACAGTGCAGCCACCGCTGCCTTCAACAAGGACGCTCTTCTCAACTGGCTTAAATCCAAAAACCCAGGGTGAGCAGCACACTCTCTAACCTTACACCGCGCCACAGCCCGTGTGGTGTGAACGCTGCAAGCGAGCGTAACGTAGCCGACAAATTTAGCATCTTTGAGGATTTTGCATGAGACATGCAATGCGTTTTCTACTTTCAAACCTCACTCACAGGGTTAAAACTCTCTTGGCTCATTTGACCTTTTGGTTTATATGAAACTATAGTGTAACATCAAATGCACTTTGGTTGCAGAAGTTGCAGCAGTGGAGATAAATTTACCCCATGTTATGCTGCGTTTACGATTTCATTTGTTCTTGGCAGGTGTTTTCTGCCAAAGTGGCTTCATGTGCATATTGTTTTTTGTGATAACAGCTAAGTATAAAAGCTGAGCCCTAAGATGAAACCACAATGTGTGTTGCATTGTGTAACAGTCTCCTTTTGCAAGTTGTCGATCCTGTCAGAATGGGGGGGAAAATGACCTTTTCTGAAATGCAGTGGTTTAGAGAAGTCTGAGTGTTGGGGTCTTTTTGGGGTCAAACTAACCTTCAGCATCAGCACTTATTCACAGTGTACTTGCGGACATGACTGGTCTTAACATCATTTCTGTGTGATGTTTTAGCATTTAGGCAACTTACAAAACTACTTTTGGTTAAGCGTATGTGGCTAACCAAAAAAAAAAAACAGCTACTCACTATGATGCATGCATGATTTTTCCTCAAGTATTCTGTTTATACTCTTGAAACTAGAGTGCAGTAAAATGAAGACATTGATGTCTTGTCTGAAATGGATATATGCCCCCTGTGGACGTATCCAGTTCTGTATGCTGGTTGTCCATTTGCTGTAAATGTTATGCTATATCGTAAGGAATAACAGAGTATGGGACACTCGTAATATGTCCTGTCCATTGCTTGCAGATTGGATGATGTTGTCTAATGGTTTCAAGTTGCATTTTGGTCTTTAAGAAATGAGGGGATACACAAGGAAGCGCATTATTTTACAGTTTACTGTATCTGTGTCTAAGATATGTAAGATGTATCTAAGATGTAATTTTTTGCCCAATTTGCCAATATATATTGAATTTTTTTTCTTGCATGTTTTATTATTCATTTATTTAAATTTACTGCATTATTTCTATCTATCGATCTATCTATCGATCTATCTATCTATCTATCTATAATATACATTATACGTATGTATGCACAAAAACAGTAAATGTGTGTGCTAATGATTTAGCAAACAGCAAGATAGTAGAAATGGCAATGGGTTATGAATTTAAATATTTTCTTTTTTTTTCAGGGATAAACTGGATCAAGCCATTGAGGAATTCACCCTCTCCTGCGCAGGCTACTGTGTAGCCACATATGTTCTGGGAATAGGGGACCGTCACAGTGACAATATAATGATCAGGGAAACGGGTCAGGTGAGAGTGAACTCAGTGCACCAGCAGTGCTGTGTAATCATAAATTGTATCACAAGATGGCACCAGCCATCCATATGAGAATGGGTTGCACTTATCCTATTTCACATACTCGCGTATTCCTCAACTGTAAGTCGCTTTGGATAAAATCGTCTGCCAAATGAATAAATGTAAATGTGAATTTTAGAATTGTCTTTTAAGTTTGAATTTTGTAAATAATTTAAGGTATGATTGAGATTTTCTCTGTATTGTTTGCAGTTATTCCATATAGATTTCGGGCACTTTTTGGGGAACTTCAAGAGCAAATTCGGGATCAACAGAGAACGTGTGCCTTTCATTCTGACATACGACTTTGTCCATGTAATTCAGGAGGGACGGACCAACAACAGCGAGAAATTTGAACGGTCAGTACATCTGTTTTTCAATTCATGGCTTAATTCTCAACTTTAACGCAAACACAAAGCCAGTTGCCATATTCTGAACTATAGAATAATTGTTCTAAACTATAACCATTCTAAACTAGTCTTTTTCTGTAGTTTACTTCCATTTTTATCAGCTGCATTTATCAAAAGTTCAACACCTGTGTAAAAGTGTCAGCACAAAAAGAAGCACCTTAGTTTCTATGCTTTCCGACAGAAAGCATTTTTTACATTCCTCTGTAATGTATGGAAACTGCTGACTGCTTATAACCAGACTACATTTATATGTAACCTGCTAATAAATGGAAGGTTTTTGTTGGGAAAGAGAATATGCAAAATTCATGGTTGAATAAGGAAAGAGTGCATGTGTTCTTAACTTCGCCAGGTTTCGTGAGTGCTGCGAACAAGCCTACAAAATCCTTTGCAGGAATGGGACTCTTTTTGTGAATCTTTTTGCCTTGATGAAAGCTGCAGGACTCCCTGAGCTCAGTTCTTCCAAAGACATCCAATATCTCAAGGTAAGAATTGCACAGACAGGTATTATTTATTACCCATGAGATGGGTGATATTTGCAGTTTCTCTAGTGCTTTGTATGAAATATCAAATCTAAATGGATGACATCTAAAGACACTGTTATGTATCAGATTTGTTTTTAGAACAAGGCTAAAACAATGTTACCTATAATTTTTCATTATAGAGTTCACCCAAAGATTGTCATCATAATTGTCAAACCTCTATAACTTTCTTTTTTTGTGTAACACACACAAAAAAAGATAATTTGAAATATAGTATGGAGGAAAAAAAGAGAGACATTCTTAAAAAATATTTATGTTCTACAGAAGACAGCAATTCATGCAATAACATGAATGTTAATTTAGTAAATGATTACATAATTTAAATTTTTAGGTGAACTGTCCCTTTAAAAGTATGGTTCACCCAAAAATGAATATTTGCTGAAAGTTTTCTTCATCTAAACAGATTTAGAGAAATTTAGCATTACATCACTTGCTCACCAAAGGATCCTCTGCAATGAATGGGTGCCGTCAGGATAAGAGTCCAGACAGCTGATAAAAACATAAAAACAGCTGGTAATCCACACGACTTCAGACCATCATTTAATGTCTTGTGAAGTGAAAAGCTGTGTTTGTAAGAAACAAATTCATCAAAATGTTTTTAACTTCTAGCTAAAATACTCCAAAATAGTCCCCTATTCATAATATTGTCTCGTCTGAATCAGGAGAGAAATACAGTATGCATAGATCAAGCACAAGTACCATGTAAATAGTCCAAAACAGTTCTAAACAAATATGTTGGTGGATTTTGATGTGAGAGGACAACAGTGGATGGGATTTTTCACTGGAGGAAGCGTTATTATGGATTATGGACATGTATTTTGGCCAGCAGCAACGGTTTAAAGTTAAAACCCCTAAATGAAGAATTTGTTTCTTACAAACACACAGTTTTTCGCTTCACAAGATTTTAATTGAAGGAAGTGTGGATTACTTGTGGATTATTGTGATGTTTTTATCAGCTGTCTGGACTCTTATTCTGACGGCACCCATCCACTGCAGAGGATCCATTGGTGAGCAAGTGATGTAATTCTAAATTTGTCATGATGAAGAAACAAACTCATCTACATCAAAATTACAAAAGTAAGCACATTTTCATCTTTGGGTGAACTATTCCTTTAAGAGTCATTCATTAGAGGAATAATGAATGTCATAACCGGGTGGATATAGAATATGTTCAGTGGTGACATTCCACCTCCATCATGACGGATTGTTCTTTTTCTCACAGGACTCTTTGGCACTGGGGAAATCTGAGGAGGAAGCACTGAAGAACTTTAAAGTGAAATTTAATGAAGCTCTAAGAGAGAGCTGGAAGACCAAGGTGAACTGGATGATGCACACTTTTGCCAAAGATAACAGATAAATGGCACTTGATCACAGGAGACCCACTGAAACCCTCTTGATGCTGAGTTTTGATTTAAACCAATGCAGCTTTGAACACAATCAATGTTGCACTGCTGTCTAGCATTTATGGCATTATACTTCCATGCAAAGGCAAAAAAAGGCATGACCAATATCATAGTTCAAATGCGACTAGATTTGGTGTTTAAAAACCGGAAAATCAGTCAAAAAAGTTCCTGCGTTTTTTGTTGTTGTTTTTTTGCAGGGCAGTATATACATCAACAGCTGTTTAGCGAATGTTTACATCTGTGACGTAATATTGAATAATTCTATACATTTGTTTTAGTGAGACCTACTGCTTGAAATGAGAGTAATTTCAGATACATGTTGTATTTGCAACACACTGCACTGGGAATCGAAGCTACTAATTTAACAATCTATTGGCGTGCCACTAATATAACTAGCATCTCTGGTTTGTATCGGTCACATTTGTGTACCTGCACCGATTAAGTGAGATTAATGTATTTATCATTTATAACTGTACAACATAAATAATTGCCTTTTGTTCTGAAGAAGAAAGCACTTTGTGTTTTCATACGGTTTACATTTTTGTTTTGTCACATGAATGTGTTTGGTTGTACATATTCTATAGTGTATCATACGTATATTTACATTCCTTAAAACAGTATTTTTCATTTGAATTATTTGTATAATAGGAAAATTGTTGATCAGGAAAGCCTTTGTATAGTGGTGTACATGAGAAGACATTTTTTATGTCAGTGTAGAAATGAGCCTTAAATATTTTGTATCTGTAGGGTATTCTGTGCCTTTGGGATGAGACACAAGCCATCTTGAGAAGTCGTGTCCAAAGAGTTTGCTTTTTGTTCAGAGATATGTGTTCAAAGGATGTATGCCTTGTACTACTGTACTATAAATCAGGGCAAAAGTGGAATATTGTTGCTCTGTAGAACATTGTGCTGTTAATTGTGTGCCTATTTTGAATATAGAGTCAGTCAAGCTTGTGTTTTCTCTTCCGGTAAACCTTATTCAGTTCCAGAATGTGTCACCACAGTATTCTCTGACTGAATCCACTGCTACTTGATTCATGAAGATACTTTTTTTCTCAACAGATGCGTAAATGTTGTTTATTTTGAATCTTTAAATGTCCTCTAGAATGTGATTTTTTTTTAAAGAGATTTAAAGTTAAATCCATCTAATCTTTATATATGACAGTCCTATAAACACCCACCGCATGTAAGGAAGATTAGTGGACAGAGGAATAACTTTCAAATAATGAATGGATTTTAGCATTGGTTCAGGTATTGATTAACATCTATTGGACTACTAGCCGAGTACCTCTCATGCTGTGGTTTTGTTCAAGCCATCATTATTTTGTTTTTGATTGTGTACCATGATCTTTAGTCACTTCTCAGTGTGAAACGCCAGGATCTTGAATTTCTCGGTTTACTAATGTATTGTTTCAGTTTTTAACTGCTTTATGAAGTTTTCAGAGATGTTATGGAAGTGTGATATTCATTCTCATTTTTGGCATAAATTATTGATTATGAAATTGATTTGTGGGGTATTTATTTATTTTAATGGAATAGTTTTTGATAGTAACACAGAGGCACTGGGAAAGGAACCGGACCTTTGGCTGTTTATGTATCTGCCATCCGAGGCAGGGAAATTTTTTTTTTTTTTCTGATATTAAATGAATAGTTCACCCAAAAATGAAAATGTACTCACCCTCAGGCCACCTTAGATGTAGATGTAGTTTGTTTCTTCGTCTGAACAGATTTGGAGACATTTAGCATCATATCACTTGCTCACCAATGGATACAGTGAATGGGTGCCGGTAAAATGAGAGTCCAAACAGCTGAGAAAACTATCACAATAATTCACAATCCACATGACTCCAGTCCATCAATTAACAGCTTGTGAATTGGAAAAAGCTGTGTTTGTAAGAAGCAAATTCATCGAGACATTTTTTACTTAAATTGTTGCTTCCGACTAAAATATGAGTCCTCTATACAAAATAATACATAAAGTAATTTTGTCTGAGTCAAGAGAGAAATATGACAGATCAAGCGGATTTTGATGTGAGAGGACAACATGCAATGGACTTTTTCACTTTAGGGAAGCTTTGTTATAGATTATTATTTGCATTTTGGCCTAAAGCAGCAGTTCAAACATAAAACGCCTTAATGAT
The DNA here is from genome assembly GCF_001515625.1 of Sinocyclocheilus rhinocerous. Lineage (NCBI taxonomy): Eukaryota > Metazoa > Chordata > Actinopteri > Cypriniformes > Cyprinidae > Sinocyclocheilus > Sinocyclocheilus rhinocerous. The sequence continues at coordinate 166,313 of NW_015655609.1, read as the reverse complement.
GGATTTGTTTCGTACAAACACAGTTTTTTCACTTTACAAGACGTTAATTGACAGACTGGAGTCCTGTGGATTATTGTGATGTTTTTATGAACACTCATTCTGACGGCACCCATTCACTGCAGAGGATCGATTGGTGAGCAAGTGATGTAATGCTAAATTTCTCCAAATCTGTTCCGATGAAGAAACAAACTCATGTACATCTTGGATGACCTGAGGTTGAGTACATTTTCAGCAAATTTTCATTTTTGAGCGAACTATTCCTTCAAGATGACTGTCACAATGTGGCCGATTTACCCGAATTCACCCTGCTTAATTTCCAGAATTCAGATTAGTGTGGGACAGGAAGTTAAATATGCCTGATCAGCATTTGAATGTTATTATTGTGTGTGTTGGAGAAATATACAGTGAAAATGAAATGGAGATTAATAGGGGAAGTGGAAACTGCACAAGACCTCAATCTTTATTATGTAATGAATGATAAACGAGGCTTTCCCAGTGTGAGGATACAGTAAATGAGACTGCTGGGAAACTCTCAGTAACATATGCTCTGAGACTAGGGCTTGGAAATAGTGGTGATAACAGTAAGAGCAATGATTTCTGTTTTAGTTCCGTTGAAGGATTTTCTGTAATAGGGCGATCAGTATTTAATCCTGAGAAACATGAATCCCACTCGGGCACCTTAATGGCTTTATTGTAAAAGCTTATTATACATATTTAAAAGCTTTAATACCATTTCTATACTCCGTGGAATTGAAATGGGTTCATTACCTGTCATGTTCATGCTGTCTAAACAAATAGCGGTACTTTATTATTATACGATCAAGAAGGTGATAGGCCTGTACTCTGTAAGGTTTATGTCAGTCATAGGAATATAATGAAACTGTAAAATCCCATTAAATGTCTCCTTTTGTACAGTATTTAGAGAAAAAGATCGAATTGATTATATGTCAAAAAACTGATAAATTGCAATCAAAAGAACTTAAGAGTACACGAGATGGCCACAAAAGCGCCTTTTAGATAAAGTAACTAAAACTGAAAAATAGTACGACCTATTACATTTGCCTATTTGTGAGTGGTACCACAGAAAATATCAAGCTATTTAAGACAGGACAAAAACAATGTGGTGTATATGAAAATATATATATATATTGTGGTTCAGCCAGTGTATATTCAGTGCTCCAAAAACATTTTTTACATTTATTGTTACTAATGCTTAGGTAGCCTACTTCTCGAAATGGTAAATGACTTTTCATTTCTCTTGTTATATAATATAAAAAAATAATATAATGTAATATATGAATAAATTATTAAACGTATTTTATTTTAATAGATTATTTATGTATTTATTTATTTTTATTGCTACTGATCTGTCAGTTTAATGCTTAGGTACATTTTAGAATGTTATGTAGACTTTTTTTTATTCCTCTTGTTATAATATATTAAAAATATTTCATAATATCATATAATGATAAAGTATGAAAAACATTTTATTTTATAAAAAAAAGATCAGATCAGTATTAGATGATTTTTTATTCCAGTGTACTGCAGCGTCACAGCGCCCTCTGATGGCGACGGTTGCGCGTCGCACCGGCAGGAGCTGATTCAGCAGCGGCGCGTTGACGCTCTTGAGTCACTCCAGCGCTGCCGACTGTCGGGATGTGACCCCGGAACAGGACGCCTGCTTATACACAACACAGCTCTCAAATACAACAAAAACGACAGAATCCTGGACCAGGAGAGGTAAGACGTCAAAGTGGAGGTGTTTGAGGCAGCATATGAAAATTACGCCCCAAAACGAGGCGCGAATTGAAGCGGTTTGGCTGTTTTTCTGTTGCTAGCGAGCTAATGTGTGTGTATGTGAGAATGGGAATTGTGGGAACTTCATTCAGGGCTTTGTTACAGCCCCACTGTCCAGTTTGCCTGTTAAAACACCCCCTGTATCTTACGCACACTAACTTTTCTCCTTTAAACACTATAGTCGTAAATAAAAGACAGTCTGTTTTACTGACATTCTTCATTTTAAAGATAAATAAGCGATATATGCGCGCGTTTTGTCACAGAAAAAGAGAAGAGGAGTGGAGTGATTCCTGTCCGCTAACTGACTGCTGTACTAGTTCAGTGTTATACAGATACTTTGTACGCTTAAAATTTAAATGTAATCTAATTTGCATATTAATGACGTCGTTTATGATCTATACACGTTGTACTGTTTACCTTTTTTGCTTTTAGACCGCTTTCAGCACACGAATCTGCGGCTGTGAATGCACAGATATGTTTAAATGGTCATTGCGGTTGAACTATAATTTTCCCACCTGATTCGATAAATGCAGCACTTTTATGATGAGTTTGTGTTTGCTTGCATCAATTTAGTATTTATAGGTTTATTTGATCTTCTTTAGGGCTGCACGATAAATCGCATGCGATATTTAACGCGCATATTGTGGTTCAGCCAGTGTATATTCAGTGCTCCAAAAACATTTTTTACATTTATTGTAATGAATGCTTAGGTAGCCTACTTCTCGAAATGGTAAATGACTTTTCATTTCTCTTGTTATATAATATTAAAAAATAATATAATGTAATATATGAATAAATTATTAAACGTATTTTATTTTAATAGATTATTTATTTATTTATTTATTTTTATTGCTACTGATCTGTCAGTTTAATGCTTAGGTACATTTTAGAATGTTATGTAGACTTTTTTTTATTCCTCTTGTTATAATATATTAAAAATATTTCATAATATCATATAATGATAAAGTATGAAAAACATTTTATTTTATAAAAAAAAGATCAGATCAGTATTAGATGATTTTTTATTCTCAGTATGTTCTGACTCTGCATTCCTCTTGTTATAATATATAAAAATACATAATAAATATGTACCAAACCCCATCTTTGCTTGCTCACTGATCACTAGTTAGATATTGGCAATAAACCCAGTGTACGGCAGCGTCACAGCGCCCTCTGATGGCGACGGTTGCGCGTCGCACCGGCAGGAACTGATTCAGCAGCGGCGCGTTGACGCTCTTGAGTCACTCCAGCGCTGCCGACTGTCGGGATGTGATTTTTTTTGTTGTTGTTGTGGGGAGCCCAGCCCCCCTGGTGTTGCTTGGCATCCCCCACCCCCTCTCTTTTCTGTCCCTCAGACACAACACAGGCTGGGTTTATGCCTTACAGGCTTGCTCCTACATGATCAAGGCCGGGATCCAGGCTTAAATCAGCCTTGCTGGCTGCAAATGTGGCTTCTTTCTGTGGTAATAAGCGAAATCCTCTTCGGCTTGCTTAAATTTTCAGTGGTTGGCTTCCTTTGACTTTGAAAAATTTAGCTTGCACACTATTAATGATCTCAATCCTTTTCTGGCAATATTACTTTTTACTAAATGAAAAAAGTATATATGTGAGTGTGTGTGTATATATATATATATATATATATATATATTTAAAATATTAAATGTAATTTTATTTTTCATTTTATGTTTTTATTATTTTTATATTATTATATAATTTATATATTGTATTAGATTTTTTATTTATTTATTTTATTTTTTTTACCTGGTTTAGATCTCAGACAGATTAGCCACTCCTTAGCAGGAAAGGCCTGACTTCCTGTCTTGAAATATAATGTTTGAGCCAATTTAGTTGAAGTTTTCTTAAATCGTATTATGGAGGGAATTGTCTTGTCATCGTTTTATATAGCTGTATATCTCTGACAGCCGGTGCAGCAGTGATCCCAAAGGGAGCTTCCCACTGCATTGGGTTTTGTATTGTGATTCATGACAAGCGCTCTGGTGCATGACAACCATCTTGTGAAACACTTATACTAGACGGATTTGAATACCGAGGCGATGCATTGACAAAATAAGCCTTAGAAAACTTCAGTAATGTTTGAACCGCTTCACACCCTGTCATAAGTTGGTTGCGATTAAACTTATGGTGAAATTAATTTTTTATTATTTAAACTGCTGAAATTTCAAAGTATCATTCCTTGAATGTTCTGATCTGCTTTTTAACTATGTAGACTTTTTTTATAGTTCGTCAAATTCAACTTATTTTTGTGTTGACTATTTTTGAATTAACAGGGATTGCATTGCTGGGTCATGCATCATGCATTGCTAACGAGTCATGACCTAGTTATCAGTCATACCAGCTCTGGCTGCCTCTATTGTTGTCAAATACACTAACTATTGTTTCCACACTGTAAATGGCTAGTTTACCATAAAATCTGCTGGCAAGTGATTGTTGGGCTTTATAGTGGCTAAACTTTGTAATTGCACCATATTTTCTGCCAAAATCACCTCTGTGTGTCTTATTTTATTGTTTCATTCAAAGTAGACAGGAAAGTGGAGGCAGAGAGAAGGGGAATAAGGACAGTCAAACCGGCTTGTTGTTTGCTGTAGGTGGTTTCTGGTTGTAATTATAAGCGGATTATAACCCACTGGATGTTGATCAAGTTTTTGATCATGTAAATGGATTTCAGTTTGGTCAAGGGTTGGGGATTGAGGCATATAAAACAGATCTCACTAATACAGTGCCCTCTGCTGAATCACCATTCTCTCAGATGGAACTGAAAAAAAACTCATTTCATCCCCTTTATTATTAGTTTATTTGTTACTCATTCACTCCAGCTGCTCAGGGGGCATGATGTTGTTGGGCAGGATGACATGCTCGCTGACAGAATTACTTTGGCTGTACAATTAGCCTAGTTTTGGGGTTTAGAAGTTAGTCATTCTTCAAGTCAGCATCGTCTGTTTCCACTGACAGGCAAAGGTTGTGTAACATCCTATGATCCAAAGCAAAATCCAGTGTCTTGGGAATTCGTTATACCATGGAAAACCATTTGTGCCAATTATGTTTTAGATGGTGATTGGTTAACATTCTGGCTGCAAATACAGTAGGTTGTTTATTTATTCTCATATTGAAGCAAGTCTGGAGTTGAAATGTTTGTCTTTTGGGGGCATGTTTTTTGATGAGCTCGATTAGTTCTGGTCAGTGGAAGGATTTTGATTGCTTTTCATACACCGCTTAAAAAATATGCAGAGACCCAAACATCACATCATAATTTGTAAACCATGTGCATTTCTAAAGGAGTTGGTCCTCCATCATCCACTCTTCTCGGAAGGCTGTTCACTAGATGTTGGAACATGGCTGCAGGGATTTGCTCCCATTCCAACACAAGCATCAGTGATGTCTGACATACTGCTTTTTGCATACTAAATAGAATCGAAGTGTACATATTCGGATGTTTCTTACTGAACTCATGCAAAAGATGTTTCTTGAGTTGAAGATAAATACTTTCTGATGCATGATTTCTAACACGTTCAAACAATTGAGGAATCTTTCTCAGCAAGCTGTTTGTGAGGATTCAAATGACTTGATGAGTCTATAAATAGAACTGCTATCTGGATTGTGGATCTCCTTCCAGAGCTTCTGCACCTTCCCTACATGGATAGTGGCAGGAGTCACTGATAAACTGATCTTTTGCAGTATCGTTGCTTTGGCTCAATGTTATGACCTTATAGCAGTTAAATAACATC
>NW_015655609.1:148526-160439 GCF_001515625.1 Sinocyclocheilus rhinocerous | reverse complement strand
CCAGATTATGCACCCCCTCGTTGAAGTCGCTACCTGATTGCCTAATCCCAACCCCACACCTAATCCTAACCCCTCCCCCACACCTACTCCGAAACCTACCAATACTAGGGAGTGCATAATCTGGCAGGGTGCAAATTTCGGCACTACACCGGCTTTCTGACAAGATGCGCGTTAAATATCGCATGCGATTTATCGTGCAGCCCTAATCTTCTTAGACTCTGTTCATAAAGAATCTCAGTCACTGTGCCACATTATCATGTAGTGGCAGTGATAGTCTATTTTTAGTCTCTCCACACCCTAAACTCATTGTGAATACAGAATACATCTGTTTGGCTCACATTCGGCTATGAAACTGGCAGTCTGCCTGTAGTGGGCACTTGAACCGCGCTGGGCTTCGAGAGTTGACGGGACAGGGCAGGGCCAGCTACTTGTGAACTTGGAAGTGAAACTGTTTTTTCTTCAGTCTTCGCATTCTCCTGAGGGATTCTGACTCTTTGAATCCAAGAAAGACGGTTCTCCTCCTTTATGGCAGGGGGCCAGGTGCGGCTCATGGACTGCTCAACCTCTGAGTCCCGAAGGGAGATCATCAGCTGCCTTTGAGCTACAAGCTTAGGCATGATTTCTAACACGTTCAAACAATTGAGGAATCTTTCTCAGCAAGCTGTTTGTGAGGATTCAAATGACTTGATGAGTCTATAAATAGAACTGCTATCTGGATTGTGGATCTCCTTCCAGAGCTTCTGCACCTTCCCTACATGGATAGTGGCAGGAGTCACTGATAAACTGATCTTTTGCAGTATCGTTGCTTTGGCTCAATGTTATGACCTTGCAGCAGGGAGATAACATCCAGTCAGTGATCAAACCAAGACTAAAACACTTTGGCTTTACCTGCTTTTAAAACAGGAGCTCTATGTTGTAATTTGAATTAAGCTCCAATTAAACTGTGGGAAATCAAATTAGACTAACTTGAGCCTCAGTGCAGCCTGGGTCATGACTGAACCAGAGGATAGGTGTTCTATATTTAGCCCATTGCCACTTCTGTGAAATCAGGAAAAGTCAAAAATGACATCTGGTGGCAATAACACTGATTAGATTTAGTTTTTCCTTAGAATGTGGGGGAAAAAATTAGTTTTAGGTGACAAGCTGCTATATGTAGAACCATGCTACATAGAAACATGGTTAAACCGGGTTAAAAATCCTATAGGATTTAAAACAGAATAAATATAGTAATTTTACAGTAAATTCTCATATATCCCTGAAAGACATAAATAAATATAATTTTATTTAATTAGTTTATTTATTTTACGTATGTTACAGTTATATATAGTTCTTTTTAATATTTTAGGTTTATTAAAAATAAAAATGTTGTAAAATGCATTGTATTTTTTATTTTTTATTTTTATTTTTTTTGACATTTTGTTTTATACGTAGGGTAAATAATTTAGGTTTGGGAACTCCTGACTAAAGCATGTAAAATTCTAGTTTGTAGCTTCATTGTGAACACTTTATTTTTTAAAGCAACTGACAGAACATTATAGGTCCATAATATTGGTTATTTGCCATGAAATAATTATCGTTATAAATCCAGATTTCTGGTGTTGTGCATCCATAACCTCTTCTTTTCCAAGTTTGATTTTTCTAAATGTAAAAATGTATATTTTGAAGTCATCTTTTGTTGTGACATGGTTTGTTTTGTCCAACTGCAATAAAAAATATATTGTTTGTATCACTATGTATTGCCATTGTATGATTAAACTCAAAGGTGTATAGTTTATTTTACAATATGCAGTGAGCATTTCATTCACGATAGACACATCTTCAAACTATGAGAATGTACAAATGATTTTAATAATGATGCAGTCTATCATCCACATATTTTATAAAATCTGCAGACTTGCTCAAACAAAATACCTGCTACACATCTAAAGCCCTGAAAGATTATGGGGCATTTTTTTAGACATTCCTACCCACAGTCTTGGAAGGATGAAGTAGGTGTGTTGTTATGCACAGGCTTTTCTTGGGTGTTTGCGGCAGAGTTGAGCTGCAGTGAGTCTGCCTGCTATCTGGCCTGTCTTGTCTCCTGCAGGAAGGACAGTCATGATCAAAAGCGAGTGAGGGAGAGTGAGCCGTCTCCCCCCCTGAAGGTGTGCCTGGTGTCACCGAGCTGACGCTCCGGTCCCTCTTGTGTGTCTTTCATCTGCGAGCACTCCTCATCCCCCCACGGCTGCCAGCGAGATGCAGCAGAATAAAGTGCATGCTTTATTTAATATGAAGCTCTTTTGATGCCACGGCCCTTTGGTGACTGATGAGTCTGTGACTGTAGAGGAAATCTGGGTTAGTTATTTTGCCAGGGTCACACGTTTCTATACTGCTTTCTGTCTTAAACGCCTTCCCGGCTTACATTAAGTGCCTTCAAAAATTTAAGCTGTTAACACACCAGACTGGCCATGAGGAGGTACTGTCATTCTTAAAGTCAAGGCCAGACAAGTGTATCTGTCGTGAAATGAAGGGTTGAACCAGCTTTTCTATTAAATATAGGCTAACCCCACATCAAACAAGCTGTCAACATGTATTAGAGGCTCTTTGTGCAGATAAGAGGGTGTGAGACATCACAGGCTGGATGTCGCCAAAGGATTCACTCTGACACATTCACAAAACCCCCAGAATGTATTTGATGCCGTTCATTTTGCTTGATTGTCAGTGCTTTGTTCTGTGGGTGATGTACTTCCTCCTTTTTCTCCACATGACATTGGTGTGAGATGCATTATTGCATTGATTATGGATTAGATGGTATTACTGCAGTCTGTCTCTTTGTTTGTCGTGATGCTATTTTCTGGAAAATGACATTTGAGGCATCAGATAGTTTTGCAAATTGACTGTATTGTGGCTTCTGTGATTGTTCTTTTTTGCTCCTCAATGTCCTTAAAAATGTTTCACACTTTCACACTGAGTGTAAGTCTGAAAATAGGTCATTAGGAAGTGAGCAAGACGAGAGAAAGCTGGGAGCACGGTTAGATCTTCCATTAAATATGCATGAGGGGCATTTATGATGCTGTCAACCTGCTTCATGATCTGAAGTGTATTCAGACTTCACACACTGTCATTCTGCTTAATTAGAAGCTTTCTGCATTTGACAAAGGTTACGATGGGTTTCATTTTTTTTAAGCCAAATATGTTGCCTTATTTCATTCAGCTAGTTTGTAAGGGTTTTTCTTCTGTTTAACATTGTTCAGTTTATATAAATATAAAGGAAATGTTCACTGCAGTTAAATTTAGGTCTGATTCACATTTCCAGGCCCTCATGCAATATATATTTTTGTATAAAACCCAAGTAGGACTGTATTCAACTCACGAGTTCTTGAAATAAAATTTGGGATATGAATAATTGAATGCTCTCTTGCTCTGTGTGCGGTTGCTCAGCAGTGCGTCAGGAGCAGGGGGGATGAACCGAGAGGAAGCCCCTGGCAAGTCTCCTGAGGAGATGTACATCCAGCAGAAGGTGCGGGTGCTGCTCATGCTCAAGAAAATGGGATCAAATGTAAGTGTCAGACTAGTGAGAATAAGACATCTTCTGATGTGCTTTAACCCTTTAAACCCGGTACACACTCCCCCCCACGAAGAAATTCATAATGAAATTACTAAGCAACCACTGAATGGAATAACACAGAATATGTATCATTTTATGTATTATTTTGATCAACTCTTAACCAGTGCTGAGTAGTCCCTCTAAAATGGAGTGTACTGTGGGTCCCCCCCCCCAACTAAAAAATTACTAATCATATTTTTCAAACCACTGAAAGCTTAGAGTCTGACCTTTGCAATGCATGTAGCCACTTTGATTAACAAAATATATTTTTTGTACTATGTACTGTAATATGTCAGAAACATCATACAATTCAGATAGTCATGTGTAATATGTCATTTGAAATGTCTTACTGAGTAGAATAAAACAAGCATAATTGTTTGGGGCTTTGACTAAACTTGTGCAAGTTATTGTACGAGAAGTCACCCACGGACCCATATGAAAATAATATATGGATGCGGCATTTATGTCACTTTATTGCTTGCAACTTCATAAAGCATGCTGAGATTGTGGAAAAATACACATCATTATTTAGAGCAGATTCTCCTGATTAAAATGAGCATTTTAATCCATTTATATCTAAAGATTTTTCTCATGAATTTATAACACTCATAAAACTGCAGAGGCACATGTAGCTTAGCAAAAAAAATCAAAGGTAGCTTTCATGTGATGTTTTCGCTCGTAACTTGCCACAACATTATTTTCAGAAAATTCTCCAGATTAAAAGGAGCCCAAATTTACCATAATTCGTTGATTAGATACAAAGATATTCCTCATAGAGCTATAACACATATAACCAGACAGGCACAGCAAAAAAACTAAACAAAACAAAAATAACACCTGCACCTTTCACGTGGCGTTTTTGTTCGTAACTTCATGAAACATGCATAGATCTAGATCTAAAGATACTCCTCATCGAAACCATACCTGCCTTTTGACTCTCCTTGCTACGGTTTTGGAGTTATGAGTCTTTATTTTTGTGCATGTCACTCAGAAAACAGTTTTTAAAATGCCTTCAGGGTGTCAAGGGCTAAACAAAAATGCTTCTTTTGTTCCAAAATGCTGTAACTTTTGGATACTTTATTTTATCACCACAAAATTGGAATCGGATACAGCTAACATGTTGGGGAACATCACCAAAAAAAGAATAAAAATTTTCCCCTACCTTATTTCTTACCTGAGATATTGAATGTCAAATTTTTGAGTGTTCTCTGAGATATGCTCAGATTCATGAGCAGGACATTAATTTTTCTGTCCAGATTAAATTAGAAGTCATTGGCGAATATTAATTTCCCACAGCGGCACAACCTTGGTTACATTTTATTGAAAGATTGACTATGAAAACACTTTGTTTTCTTTAGAATAACCTGTGTTTTCTTTAATAATAATGCAAAATAAGACCAGGGATACTTAAGAAAGCAAATTGCTTACATTTTTATATTTTCTTTAAAATATAGAAACCAGTCGTTGTCATGAATTTGGTGACCGTTTCATTGTTCCTTGAAGCTGATCTAGCGTTTGACAGTTTAGTAGCGTTTTAGGTGATTCTTAACTGGACACTGGCAATGGATTTTCATTGCCAAATGTGAAGTTATTTTTTTTGTCCCCACACTTACAGCTGACACCAAACGAGGAAGCGTTTCTGCGGAATTATGCAGGCGTGGTGCACAGCCAGATGAGTCAGTTGCCACAGCACCCTATTGACCAGGGTAAGTCAACATTTACAGCCTGAACACCACAGGTCAAACCTCCACCCTTTACCATGAACACTCTTATTTACTGAGGTGCTGTAGTTCATATCACACTGGACATTGGAATATTAGAAGGATTATTGTCTTTCTTGATTGTTTAGTTTATAATTGGAAATGGTGTCATTAAAACTGTCATGCATGATTCCATAAGTTGACTCTAGATCATGTATAAATTGGATTTGAACTTGTGAGAAAGGTGAAATAGGGATTTTGTAAAAGCTACCATGTGTTAAACAACTGATATAGTTATGTACATGGCTGTTGCCAAGGCAAATTTTGATTAAATTATTAGCATATTTAAACAGTGTAAAAAAAAGTGTACATAAACAATGCTTAATATTTTAATTATATTTGTAGCGAGAGAGAAAATATTTATAATATGTATATACTTTAAACTCAATACTTTAAACAGTATTTCTTTATATTTTGGACAACATTGTGCTGTAGCTTGTTCCACAGGGAGGCGCTAGCACAACATAAATGTTTCAGGTAGGCAATTTAAATGCTACATACTGTATATTGTAGGATAATTTCCTCTGATTTTAACTGAGATGATCAGCTGATCTATAGGTCTAAAGTGAAATAACTTCACTTAGTTGCATCGTATACCATAGTAAGAATGAAACTGTAATGCTCAGTCATACTAGGATGCATTAACTGAGCACCTTGTCATAGAGAACACATGCTTTCTGAAATGTTTTTTTTTTTTTTTTTTTTCGTCGGGAAAATGAAATAACTTCACTTAGTTGCATCGTATACCATAGTAAGAATGAAACTGTAATGCTCTGTCTTACTAAGATGCATTAACTGTCAGATCGCATGCTCTGTGATGTGATTTTTTTTTTCGACGGGAAAAAACAAGTCTTAACGATGTGAATAACTAGGTGTATAGAAGAATGGAGCACACATTTTGTTTTCATTAAATATGCATATGAGCCTGGTTGTTAGGCAAGGATACCAATGCTGTGCTCTTTTTGGAAGGATCTTCAAAAATAATGTAGTAGCAGAAGAAAAATGGATGTAGATGTCAGTGTGTGTTGTGCTTCTGGGATTTTTCTAGCTCAAATTACTTCTTGTGCAGAGCTTTGTGTGTGTTTGCTCCAACATTAGGAAATATTCCATCGTTGATGAGCCAACATTTTGATGAGTGGTTTTTAAGATGTTGTGATGTTTCTAGAATAAGAAATGTAAATGGCAGCCCTTAGATGAAAGCAATCAGTAGACGCTTGTGGTCTCCTGCAGTATAATGAGGTTGAGATGAAAGGGAGAGCACACTTAATGAACAACACACGATGAAGTACAATAACCTTTGTTTAATGCACAGACAAGGAGGGCCATCAGGAATATGTTAGGGGACTATCACCGAGATTAGTCCGTTTCTTTTAGGAGAAACTGTGACATCTCATTCTCTGGCGTACGATCTGTGTGAACCCTTAAATAAAGCATGTGCTAAAAATGCTAGAGGTCTGCTGAGGTGAACTGGAATGTGTTTAGTAGTAGTCACTTATTTTAGTTCAAATTAAAGGGATAATGTAGGATCACGACACAGCTATCTGAGGATTTAGCTAATGTAATATTGGAGCAAATGGATGGCACTTCATATCTACACATGCTAATGCTTTCTCTCTCACATCAGGCAAAATAGTGCCACATCTCAGGGGACTATACCGCAGTTAGATGAATCATTTACGTATCAAGTTGTCTCAGAGGGCTGCCTGTGTTTGCGTCCAACACCTTGGAAAATGAGTCACCCGGTGACTAGTATATCTGCAGATATGGCTATATTTGTTTCTCATAATTCTTACAAAAAAGATACATGCTATATGGCTTTATATTTAAAGGTATGCATGATCTGTAGGCCTTTCAGATTTCTGGGGTAAATTAAAGGACTGTTGTCTGTACAGTTAACAAGAACCATCTAATGAAAAGAGTTCATTTGTGTTTGCCACATTTGTGAGTATAATAGACTCGAACTGAGGCTGAACATTAAAGGGGTCATAAAACGAAGCGTTTGAGAGAGGCGGGGCATAGAGGACCTACAATAATGTACAGTATTTGAAAAATAATGTGTTTTTTGAACATTAAAGCATGTCAACATATTCTGTTACACCAAATACACAAAATAATGATCTTTAAAAAAGCATCATATGACCCCTTTAAACTTTCACAATGGCTGTTGTTCTCTCATGGGAATAAACTTTTTTTTTTCCACTCTTTTTTGGGAAAGAACTGTTTTGGCATGATCTTGCTGTTGTGAATGTGATTTCAGTATTTTTCCCAAGCTGGATAGGTTTGATTGATTTCTGATATTTGAAGGTGGTTTACACATCATATATAACACAACACACTCTTTTGACTACTCAGAACACCTTAGCAACAGCCTGGCAACCATCCACAACACCCAAGCATTGCGACAGTGAGTTTTGCACATGCAACCACCACTCTGATTTTCTTCATAAGCGTACAAATATAGTATGTTTACTCCTTCAGAAGCTCCAAACCTGCCACTTTCCCTGTTTACTAGTCTACAGATTAAACACATTTGCATTCGGGACCATCTAATTGGCTAATTAGCATAGATGCATATTCTAAATTTTGTAATGCAATTTTAATCATATCTAAGGCCTTGAAGTTTAGAGGATAAAACTGGTGTCTGGGGGAGGACGGTGGGCATAGGAGAACTTTGTGAGTTTAGGCAGCTCAAAGCTTCACACCATGCCAAGCAAACTCATTAACAGGCCTAAAGAAATACATGCAGCTAAAATGAAATGATCGGGCAACTTTTTATTCATACAGTAATTAGGTGATATTTGTGGGGGGGAAAATAAATAATTCTATATAAAAGTGATTATAAAATAATAAATATAAAACCAATAACATAAAAAAATATACATTTAATAAAATTATTATTATTATTAATATCATTAGTCCATTTTTTTAATTATGCATAATATGATTTATTATTTGTTATTTCTTAAAGCATAAATAATTTGTAAAAAGAGAAATTATATAAATAACAGGGGTTTGTGATATTTCAATAAAAAGTCCAGTGCTTAATAAAATATATTTTTATTTTTTATTTATATTTTAAGGCTTATTAAAATCTAATAAGAAAAAAAATGAAATATTCAACATGCAAAGATGTTGTAAAATGCACTGTATTTTTAAAAATTTTGTTTTGTACGTGGGATAAATAATTTAGGTCACAGGTTTGGGAACCCCTATAATACTACTATTATTAATAATTTTTTTATTTTTTTTTTTTGGATCCAAAAGTGTGAGTGGCATGCCGGTCTCTGGCTGAAATCTGATCCTCATCATTGGATGAAAGCCGACAATGAGGCTGTGAGAGAGCATATCGCCCCTTTTGTGGAGGTCTTGGGGACTGAACAACAGAGCAAGTACAGAGCGGGGTGGACAAGGGCTTCGTGCTGGTGAGTGAATGAGGGAGAGGAACAGGCCTCATTAGAGGACCTTCAGTCAAACCGGATTGTTAATTACAGTCGGATCGTTTGGTCCTGTCTGTGTGACACAGCGTTTGAAAGGATGCTGCTCTTTTACGTCCCCCTTACAAGCTTTTATTGTCTTTGTTGTATAAGTGCTTGCTCTTTTAAAGAAGAGTTCAAAGCTATGCATTAGTTAGTTGTGTATTATCCATCTTTTAGACTGGCACGGCCGATTCAACAGTCTTTTGTCTTGTGTCTGCTGGTATAATCCTCAGACGGTATAATCCCAGACTGCACTCCATCAGTGGACCGATGTGACACAGAGAGAGCACTTAAGACCCTTCATCACTAAACCAATGACTCATTGCCCAAAACACAGAAAACACCAATTTCTCTTAGCATGTGCAAACTACAAGCTATTTTTTAACTTCTATAAATAGACCTCATGATGGCTTGAATAAATTACTTTTGCTACGTGGCTAAAATTAAAGAGCGTAAAAAACCCATATAATGCTTTACATGATTAAATTCCTCCCAGGCTCTGGTATTTTAAGCCTAGCCCAAATATGTCCAGTTTTTGTGTTCATTGTAACAACAATTGGTTTGTTTGCCATCTGTGAACAGCATGTTTTTAGGTGGTCCACTGGCACAGCATAATAATGCAGTAGATGTTATAAAACAGCCTTGTCACCGTCCAGCTGTTCACATCCTCATCCTCTTCTGCTGGAGCAGATTGTGACCCGTTTCTAATTGCAGTAGTAATGGTCTAAAAGTCTATTTCCCCCGATAAGCAAATTAATGAGCCACAGAGCCTGCTTTAAAGAAATTTCACTGGCATGTGGAAGGGGGAAAGTAACACTGAGGGTCTGATGTTTGCTATACTGTGCTTCTAGGCATTGATAAAGCTTTTGAAATGTTTTTGTATACATCTCCTGACTTGTGCCTGTCCACAACTTTATCCCGGAGATCTTTTGACAGTGCCTTGCCACCCACAGTTGATTGTTTGCTTCAGTTGCACTACCAAGGACTGAAACGCTCCAGGAAAGCTATTTTCATGCTCTTCTGTTTTTTTCTGACATGTTGGTGTTATATCTTTCACTTGGATGTTATAAGTTGCACTGAGTAAATACAGCTGGATAAAACAAAAACTGTCCGTCTTCATTTCAGGCTGCAAAGAAACAAAATGTGATTATTTTAAAGGGGGTGATTTTTTTTTCTATACCCACTGTGTACAATCTATTACTTATTTTTTTAAATATAAGTTATTAAAAGTGTATTTAATATTTAGACCATTATGAAAAAAATAAAAGAAATATCTGGGATCATGAGTCATATTTTGGCTGGATGGAGTCTTTGTCGATGTAAAAGTGTCTTGCGTGATGCATACAGAAGGGTGTGGGGGTGTATGTGTGGTTGTGTGTCAATCCCACACACTCATTACTCCTGATCCATCACTGCTGGCCATGTTTATACCACACTTCCTGAAATAACCCACTAATACCATATCTGCTATCTCAATCCCTCAGCCGTGATCTGCCTGCAATTATCTTTTTAAATGTGCCCCTAGAAGTGTGCCCCGTCTGGTCCATTATTACAGTATATTAAACAGGGAAAATTGTAAAAAAGAACCTCAAATCATACTGTGAGGGATTTTGATTTAAAGGTGCACTTTTTAATGTCAGTGTTGTAATGCCACTGTAGAAAAAAATTGTTATATATTTTTCTGTTTTGTTTTTAGTGTATTTTCAGTTTTTCTTTTTGTTTAATTTTTCCTTAGTAATTGTTATTTATTTAATTCATTTTTAGTTAAATTTAGTTTAGTTAGTTAAATTTATTGTTTAGTTTAACTTATTGGTACCACTTTACATGTGAAGTAATGTGAAATTAACATTTAATAATATTAACAGATACAACTTTTGATTTTATTAATGTATTAGTAAATATTGGAATAAAATAGGAAGTATGTTAAAGTAATGTTAAAACATTAACTAAGATTAATAAATGTTTCAGAAGTATTTTTCATTGTTAGTTCATGTTAAATAATGTCGTTAACTAATGTTAACAAATGGAACCTTATTGTAAATTGTTACCAAATAATTTTTAATTTTCTACCAAGGCAACCCACACCATGTAAAATAAAACAGCTTTTATTTATTATTATTATTATTATTATTATTATATTATTTTATATGACATTATCTAATTACTGTGTACAACTTTTTTTGTAAGGTAAAAAATGACTTATTGTGCCTTTATGGTATGTTCATGAAATTAGAGCGTATTTTACATGCAATCATTTAGTCTAATTAAGTAAGTATCAGAGAGCTCACATTCACAATTAAAACCGATGTCACTTCAGTATCGTAGACCAGAGGGTGTTTTGTAATATGATTATGCATTGCGATTAGTGTATTCATGGGTGACATTAGGGGGGGCAACAGTCATGGAATCCCTGATGTCGGCCCCGCTGCATCGCTTAGCCAAGCGCTAAATACCCTCAATGTGTTTTTGCAGCGTTGAGCAATGTAACCAATCACAGACATATCTGTTGATTTATTGAACGCAATAGCCAATCAGAAACGTTTTGTCATAATTCACTCACCGCTGAAAGCGCTGCCGTTTTTAAGTGCAGTTTTGCACGCTCGTGATCGAATCATCTCTTGACTAAGTGCAGACGCGATGTAAATAAGAGATTCATTGTGCAGTTTAGAGAGCTTCATTGATTATAACGGAACTTTGTAAGATCGCGATGAGCGAAGATGAGTGACGCTTTTTAGTGATAAAGGGCGCTTTGCGCACTTTCTAGGGTATAATCCATTCAGAATTTGTATGAAACTTTCGTTTTTCGGACACATAGGCTACATCCTACAAAGTTTCGGGAATGACATCCGCATATTTATGCTGGATTCACTCTAGGAATAGCAGTGATTTGCAATGGATGGAACATAAATTATGTTGATTTAATTCTGGAACCGGTCCTGGCCAAACCTCCACAGACAGCCTGCGTCCCGAGCGAGATCTAATTCACTGACCAAAAGCGAGTGTAAACTTTATTGAGATCGGGACATATCAACCAGTAATTTCATTTCATTTTCAGTAACGGACGGTAGAAAGTTCAGCAATGAATGGTGTG
>NW_015655609.1:124563-148233 GCF_001515625.1 Sinocyclocheilus rhinocerous | reverse complement strand
TGGTCATATGATTATGGATTGCGATGAGTGTGTTGTTGTTAGAGGTTGAACAGGGCAGTATTGGAGATGCAGACAGCTGCTGTTTGTTCATAGATGTTTGCTGCGTGCCGGATTGTGATGCAATCTGATTCTGAGCTGTTGCTAGGCGACGACTCATGGGGGCTCTGACGTCTGCAGCGCATTGGCTTGTGCTCCTGTGACACAGCGTGCGTCGCAGGGAGTGGCTCCACCATAATGAAGGCAGCCGGAAGATGGAGAGGGACATTTTCATCCACGGTCTCTCCATCCTCCCTTTCACACACATTCAGTTTAACTGTAAGGATTTTGAGAGCAGCCTGTTGGTGATTATAAAGCCTTGTCCTTGTCTTTGACCCCTCCTTAGCATGATCGGACTGTTACGCAAGCATTATGCAACCCTAAGATGATGCAGGATCAAAGACATGCTGTTGATGGTTTAGTAGCCAAGTCTCATGGCGTATACCCACTTTATCAGTCGGAATTGCGTATACCCACTTCTAAATCCCCTCTGATGTGCATCATTCAGTAGTGTCCTGCATTAGCCAAAATCATGACAGTCCAGCATGTGAGTAGCTAATGCAGTCGCATGTGAATAAATGCAAATATTCCCTAAAAACACCCAGTAAAGACAGTGATGCGGTCAGGACCGAGGCGTAAACACTCTCATGCAGTGTGTTTCATTCATACACAAAGCCGAAGGAGGATCTCGTGCAGAAAGTCCAAAACAGCCTCATAGAAGTATTAACTTATGCCAGGAAATCCCTAATATGGATAAAGGCATCCAGCTATCACTGTGGCTAAAGCAATCTCTGCTGTAGCTAAGTTGAATAAAAAGAAACGTTTTGACTGATGAAACGTGAAGACAATAAACACACGATTGCGACCATATATAGTTTGTGTGTTTTTCAAGTAATCTCCAGGTAATAAAAAAGCATCTGAATAATGCAGTGCTAATTGACATAGCATTAATTACAGTTGGCTATAGAAACTAAAAAAAATATGAAAAATAAAAATGGATCATAAAATGGTCATTAGGAAGATATAGAAAAAAATGATAGAATACAAATTATTGGTTATTGTCCAGCAGTGTATTTGATTTCTCAGCCAATTAAAAGTAAGAGATAATAAATAATAATAATAATAATAATAAACTGTCAATTAGACCAAAAAAAAGAAGGTATTATTATATTTGATATTTCTGTTCTGGCCAGAGGAGAACTTGCCCCCCGACTGAGCCTGGTTTCTCCCATGGTTTTTTCTCCATTCTGTCACCGATGGAGTTTTGGTTCCTTGCCGCTGTCACCTCTGGCTTGCTTAGTTGGGGACACTTAATATCCAGCGATATTGTCGACTTGATTGCACATATACTATTTAAACTGAACTGTGCTGGATGATGATGACATGACTGAATTCAATGATGAACTGCCTTTAACTGAAAATTGAGTGTTTACTTTTGTCATTTTGCATTTGACACACTATTTTCCTATTTAATACTGTAAAGTTGCTTTGACACAATCTGTATTGTAAGCGCTATATAAATAAAGGTGACTTGACTTGACTTGACTGTCCCCCTCACTTCTGAAATGATGGCTATGCTCCTGGGTCAGGGTTCGAAATTACCATTTGCCCATCACCGTATATCATGGGTCAACAGTCAGTCACACATAGGAGTAGAGCTGCACAATTCTGGATAAATTGAGAATCACAATTCTTTTTTTTTTTTTTTCAAATAGAGATCATGATTCTCCCACGATTTTGAACAGACAGCTAAACAAAATAGCATGTAATTTACTAGAGGAGGTTCTGACAAAGTTAATTGCAGTCTATTTATTTATTTTTTTTTTTAATTTGAATTATTTATTGCTAAATCTGCACCTCTTCTGTGGCTAATATTAATTTCATAATGATCCTAACTACGTGAAGTCAAGCAGCAGAAGTTAAGTGACTGTGTAAAAACTACTGGCCCATTTTGGGGTGAACTAAATATTTTGGGGTGAACTAGTTTTACATGTTACTCTTTATAACACAGGGTGTTCATCCTTTACTGGGCTGCTTAAAAAAATGGGGGAATAAATGAAGAGTATACCCACTTCTCAAGGCACCACTACACCACTGGCGTCATGTTTACTGTCTATACAGTGGAGTTTAATTTGGATGTATTTTTTTCTTTTTCAGGTTATTCAGAGATATTTCCCAAAAAGTATAAAAATGTGATTCTATGGCGCTTTTATTTTATTCTGCTGTAAGCTAAATCATCAGAAAGACTGAAATTAGACCCATTTTCAGTAGAATCAGACAGCATACAGCTTGTGAACAGGGTGTGAACCTTAAGTGTTTTCAGTAAGGTGCTAAAACTCTCGTCTGAAGCTGAACTTCACTGTCTCTGTATGCTAATGTTTCTGTTTACTTTTAATCAGAAAGGAGTAATAAAGATTAGAATAAAGACTGTTCTTCTTTTGAGTGTTAATATTATAGGCAAATAAACACATAAGAGATGTTGTTGTCTTATAATGCCTAGTTTAAAGGATTATTTATGTATGTATTGTATTTATTTATTTACTTATGGTTAAATATTTTTGTAATCCAAAAATCTGGGAAAATTTCTAGAATATTGAATATTTCAAAACAAAGAAATTGCATCAAGGTCAAATGGCAGCATATTTAATACTAAGATGTTTATGTAAGATATTTTCAATTCTATTTTTCAGTCTAAATGTTTTGGTTATAATATCATCTTCATTTTCATTAGCGACTTTATAAGTCGCTTTTCATTTTACCAACTATATTTGACAAATCTCCCTAAATATAGATCATTCAAATTCCGTTGTGTATAAATGTTCAACAGTCCCACAAATTGGCAAAATTATGATGGATTTTCCTTGATTTGGAAGTTTCTTGTTCTTTTTGTTCTTGACCTTTACTGCATTTGTTTATAATTTGAAGGGTTTTTGGTTTTCAGTGCAGTACTTTTTAGTAAATATTTAAGTAGGGTTAAGTTTTGGATAAAATATCCTAATATTGCCAAATTCTACAGGAAAGTAAGGAGCATCATCAAAATACACTGGCCTTCGGTGAAATACAAAGGGCACCTTTTATGTTGAGTGCGTGTCTTTTGTCTTTTGACAGTTAGACAGAGTATCTTAAACTCCTGGAAAATTAAACTGGTCATTTCATGTAGAGGAAGTGGTGTGTCTGAGTTTGTGGGTTAGAGCAATGGTAACTGCTAACCCCTTTGTAGTGTTTTTTTTTTTCACGGCACCCCAGCCCAATTAAACTAAACGCACATGTGTACAGTATATATGAAATTAAATCCAGATGAGCAAACAACAAATGAAGCATAATCAGCAGCATGCATTTATTATGAATCCATCACAACAGACATAATATGAGGTGAAACAACCCATTCAAATGAACCATCTGTCTTTTACAACTGGATGACACATGTCGTTTAAATATATATTTATATCTATATATATATATATATATATATACAGTTTAAATACATTTAAATCAGCATACACTGTGGAACCAAATAAATAAGAAACGAATGTTTAAAAAAACTTCTAATATCACCTTAGATAAATGGCAGAAGTCAACAAGCTTTTCAAAATCCAAAATATTTTTTAAAACGGGCACTTTTGCAAGTCATTTTGAAACTCTTCTGCCATCGTCTTGTCTGTCTCACTTCACTTTTCTTTGTCAGCTTCTCCTCACAGGATAAATGAAATCTGATCTGTGATGCGACTGTCATTCGGCACGCTGCATTGAGCAGCCGCGTTCAGTTTTAATTTTTAGTAAACTAATGATTTTTATTACTATAAAAAATCAAAACGACGTTGGGCAAGTGACACAACCGGTGTTGCGGCTTCCCACCGCTAAAACGGTCAACACCTTCTATTAGCAGCAACACGAATTTCGTGTCCTGTCAATCACTGCGTGAAATATAAAATTGAGCGCGCACCATTACAAAGGGCGGAACTGAGCAGAGCGGAGCGGACGGGGCGATTGTCTCCTGAGAACAGTCCAATTGGCGGTAAATGCATATTAAACTTTAAATAAGTATGAAATATATCAGTGTTATTTTTCAGTTTTATTTTTCACAATTTATTTTCGTTTGGACATGTTCATATGTTGGTGTTTTGATATAGCCTATTTTTAAAATATATGCTGTAAAAGGTTTATTTTAGGTTATTTAGCTTTCCTTCGCTTTTAAATAGCTTAAAAGCGCCGTGCGCATTTTACTTTCACTTTCAAATTAGCAGCAATTCGGCATCAGTTGCTTGAATTCAATTCAAGCAACAACAAAATACAACGTAGAACATATTATGCCTAATATAAATAAATAACAAATAACTTGCACAAAGTTTAGGTAGCTTATACAAAACTGAAGATCAGTAAACACGCGGAACTGAGCAGAGCGGAGCGGACGGGGCGATTGTCTCCTGAGAACAGTCCAATTGGCGGTAAATGCATATTAAACTTTAAATAAGTATGAAATATATCAGTGTTATTTTTCAGTTTTATTTTTCACAATTTATTTTCGTTTGGACATGTTCATATGTTGGTGTTTTGATATAGCCTATTTTTAAAATATATGCTGTAAAAGGTTATATGGTACAATAGTATTTTAGGTTATTTAAATTGGAAAAAAAGCTGAGATTCTGCGGCACCCCTAACCAGTTGTCATGGCACCCACTTTGGGAACCACTGGGTTAGAGTACATGAAAGGCAGAGGAAATTATTAACATACCAGTTTAGAATAAAAAATTAGGTCCATAACTAAGACTGGCAAACATATAAGATATTGGGCTACATCATCTAGACACATGAGCACTTCCTGTGCAGCAATTCCTACATGACTTTCAAAATAATCCAGCCAGAGCTCAAGGTTTTGCTGTTTATGCTGTGTTTACACATTTGTGGGATTGTTATTAATCCTTCTTCATCTTGGGACAGCTGGACCTACAAATCCTGTTTACCTGGTTTGCAGGGGTTTGTTTTCCTTCCCCTGGTGGCATCATTAATTCAGGATTGGAATTGATTAGCGCCTTCCCTCGCTGAGAATCTGTCCCGAACCTGACTGAAATCACAAATGCTCTCATTCCTTCTTTAAACACCCCGCAGACTTCCCGCAATCTGCCGGTGACATTTTCATGTCTTTAGAGGACATCTCTCGCAGTGTTTGTTTTCCCAGCGTCCATATTTCAGATACGGACACTGGTAGATTTGGTTTATAGAAGCTTTTAGATGCATTTCTTATCAGTGTGGCACAGAAAACCCCAAGCAGTGGTTGGTACTGGGGGTGTTGTGTCTCATGCCACATGCTACAAAGCAGATGCTGATTTGACCCTGATGTTAAGCTGTTTATGTGAACAAACTGAGGGCTATAGGTATCTGCTCTGTATTCATTATTACTATGATCTAGTTTGACTTTTATGAATGGACTCGTTATGATAGACTGTGAACACCCATCCCCACAGTTCTCCAGGTCAGAGATCAGGGCAGCGGGAGTATGAATGTGTGAAATATTGATTTGAGGAGTCAGCGGGGTCAGTGCTGTTTAAAGAAGGCTTATCTTTACATCAGACTTTAGATACCTTGGCAATATCCGAAATAGCATACTGCTAACTTACGGTATGCACTGAATACCCAGATGACCCACTTACATTGAGCAACAATTTTCCATAATACTTCTACATACGTTTAAATGTATGCATTTCAGCCGTTCATGCATTCAGTATGACTTGAACTCATGAGTTTGGGGTTGCTAGTGAGTGACATGTTTTAATGCGCTTGGCTTTATTATGTAACCAGAATGTCAGTAATTAAGACATTTTTACTTTGAGTAAAAAATACAAAATAATGAACAACAGATGTTCTACATCGTACTGTTCTAAATGTTTACCATTTCATATTGTATGCATGTTTTACATGCTATTTAAAAAAAATAATATGAAGTATTCGCTGTATACTGTGCAGTATGCAGTATGCCTCCATTCAGAACATAGCCCTATATTATTGTTGTTTTTTTATTTATCCCAGTGTTGCTGTAATTTTTCTGACTGGAGTGTTTGTAAGGCAGACAATTGTAAGGCATTGTCTGAGTTTAATTACACACCACACAGCCTGCATGCTCTTCAGCCATTATATCATTGTGTGCTGCCATTGAACGAGCTCACGTAACTTGCTCTGTTGTGAAGATTAAATTTTCCTTGCCTAATAAAGCTGTTAGGATAATAGCCTGGAGAGTGGCTGTATTTATTTTATGTGTAGTACTTTGTACAATACGAATAGTCTTGAAATAAGTAATCTTCTCCGAGCATTATTTCATTTTTGACTGAAAATGTCTGTTTGTAGTTACTTTAAAAATATATATATATATTTATAATAAAATATGTATTATTGTTATTATTATCTGTAATATTCTGTTAATAATTAAAAAAATATTTATACATTTCATATAAAATATTCATAATCACTAGTTTTAATTGTTTTTTTTTTGTGTGTTTTTTTTCCCCCGCAGGAGCTGAGGATGTGGTGATGGCCTTCTCAAGATCAGAGACTGAGGACAGGAGACAGTGACCTCTCGCCATGCCAAGTCACTACAGCTGAACACAACACAACACTGTTGACTGATGGAGAGGGCGGAGCCTGAGACGAGAGAGGGGCGGGGCTCTGCTGCATGCCAGTTGCCCCACTTCCCTTCTCTTTCCCATTCCCCTCTTCTTACTCACACTAACTGTTACACTATTGGGCCCCGCGGCCGCACTACCTGATGACTTAAAGCAAATGAGTCAGAAAGAGTCCTGGCGGGTAAATATTAGATTTGGGTATTAAATTTAGTTTTTGCATCATCCTTCCATAATGGCGTTTTATATTTGTTGCCATGAGAGACTTAATGGACCAAGAGCTTCATTTGTCTGGTCAAAAAGAATGTAAATCGCTTTATGGGTTATGTTATTACAAACAATTTTCTTTTTCGGTGTATGTAGTTTCTTGTTTTTATTGTCCACAGGATCCTGCAGGTAGATTCTTTTTTTCTTCTTCTTTTTTTTTTACTATATTATTTTCAGGGTTTTTGATTGTTTAGTAATCGTTCGCATCATAATTTCATCAAAAAAAAACATTAAAGTTGTTGCGGAGGATACTGAATTGTCAAAATGGACGAGGCGCGTACACACTCCCAGAACGATGTACACAAATGACCTGATGTTTCATGATCTCTTTTTTTCGATGTTTAGATTAGTGTGAAATTTCATAGCCTTTTTTGTACACAACGTGAGAAAAAAGTAGAAAAGTGAACGAGTCGTGCCAGCTGTGTTTTTATGTAAAATATTTCTAAAGGTATCTAATGAATGTCTTGGGTCCTTATTTATTTTTTCAATGTCTTAAAATGTAGACAGACACAGACGCCTTTTAAACTACAGTTCTGATTTGTAACCAAGTTTTAATACAAATGACTGGAGAAACTGTAATAACAACAAATTTACATGTCATATGGAAAGCCTCAGCCTTAAGCGGTGTAACAGGACGTGCCATACTCGGATGTGAGTATGTGTCAGCATATATTTGATTGAGTGGTGCTAACGAAACACGTTTTTAGTTATTCTAATTGAAGTCGAAGATGAATTTAAGCTTGTGTGAATTCAGAGGATGCTAAACGTCCTGCGATAACTTAATGAAAACCAAACCTTTTTTCTATTAGGAGTTCAATTAAATAGATTTGTGTGTTTTGGCCTCTGACCTTTTTGGTAACATTATTTCATGTTCAGTATTTAATGCGTATTCATGTTTTGTTAACTTGCTTAACATAATTATTGTATCTTAGTGTTTTGAAATGACGCATGCCTGCATTGTGGTCTCTGGTGTATGTTCAAGTAGCTCTGTAATGGTCACAAGAGCCTTGATGCTTTAAACATCAGTGTGCACCTCTTTTTAATCTGTGGATGTAAGTCCTTTAATGAAAATGGCTTTTATAGTTCTCTCTAATATCAGCAATAAGTATTTGATTGAATGTCTTCAGTCATCAAGATTACTTGTCCATGTGACAGCTGCATTATGACAGGAACATGCATCTGATTTCTTTTTAACTGTAAATCTTTATTTTGCCTATGCATTGTTTTTTTTGTTTTTTTACATCAGAAGCACACAATCGTGTCTAACACACTCATTTCAGGTTGGGTTTGTGGCCTTTGAGCTTTGCATCCATTGAATGTCACTCTGGATTCTTGTTTAATTCATTGGCTTCACTGCATGTTGTCCGTACTCGCTTGAGCTGTTAAACTATTTAATGTGAATTGCATTTTTATTGTTTTAAATTCAATTGAATGGTTGTTTTATGCCGTATGGCTGTGTCGAACTCGTCCCTTGACTTAAATGCGTCCGAAATATATATCACATGAACCATTAAAGGAGTTGAAAACTGCCTGTTGTATTGAATGTTTTTGTTTCAATTGGCATTTATTCTGAAATCATAAAGTATGAAGGACTGCGGTGTGTTTTGAATCTTCTGCGTGTGAGATAAGAACTACTGTAAGCTGGAGGAAGATCTCATAATAAGGGCATATTTTGCTTCTCTTTATGGGAGTATCTGGAATCTGCTCGAGTTCTGATAAGATACCAGCATAAGAAAAACATAAGCAAGGACACAATAGATTATGGATGTGCAAAAAATGTTTTAAACGTAAATACACATGCAGATCATCATACAATTTTGTAAGTCATGTTGTATGTTTCCTGTTATGGTTTTTTAAACAAGCGAATAAAACAAACAAATGAATCGTTAATAAAACGGTAACACTTTTAATGGTCCGTTGTTAACAAGTAATTAATTGGTTATTCTTTATTAATTGGTCATAGTTCGCAAGTAGTTCTCAATGAGGATATATTTTTTTAGTAATTACCAAATTTCTAATAAGGAACTACCTTTGTCCTAAATTTGCTACTACTTACTGCTTAGTTAATCTTGCTTCTCTATTAGTTAATAGTATTAAGTTAAGTGTTAATGTAGTACTACCTATTACTTCCTGCATAGTTACTTGTTAACAACGGACCATTATTCTAAAGTGTTACCACCTTATGCTGAATGATATCCACTAGAATGTGCCATTTTTAACTATTTAGAGGGCGATGTTCCATCCAAACCATATTTACAGACCAGCAATTATTTCAAAGGTAGTTTATGCCAAATCAAATTAAATTATGAAAAATTAAAACCTAAAAATGTTTTATTGCATTTTAAAATTTGCCCTTTCATTTTAATATTGGCAGTATTAAAATATTGATCAATATATAATTTATTTTTATTTATTTTTTCAGTGAACGTTTATGACTCTAAATACATCATTTGGGGGAAATGAGATTGGAACTCTTGTTTCAAAGTGAAAATAAACATTTGTGATTTGGTTCTCTTAATCACTATCATTCACAATAATACTAGCAGTGACTTTGTCCTTGAGTGTGCATAACTGTATAGTATTTTGAAGCCAAAAGTGAGGGTACAGTATACAGGCTTGTGCTAACTGCAGACTGTGATCTGTTTCCCCATTCTGATTACATGAGTTCCCCATATAATAACCAACATCTGTTCAGTGCTTCTCCCGCCATCTTCCACAGATGGTCAACTCCTGTGATTTAGAGGAGGCTGGCTGTGGGAACGAAACACCAGCTGCTGTGGAATTTAAATGGGTATGCATCATCCTCAATTGGATCACCATTTTCAGAGCATGACACTGACACACAGCTCTGTCACCTGACTAGATGAATGTGCGCCCATCCTAGATCCAATAGACGCAAAGTGTTTTACCCCTCGGTCCCTTTCCTTCTGCCTGAAACCGTACGTTCATCTCAGATCTGTGCAATATGAAGCCACTTGCCCTAAAACGTAGCTTGAATATTCATGATGTCTGTTTAGAGAAAGTTGGCTAATGGTTTGAAGGCATACTGTAAGCTTGGAATGGAGCCTAGCCTTTTGGCTGACTTAAAAAGCTGTGCTGATACTGTCTGGGGAGATATGAGTGCAAAATGAAGGCCATGATGTGTTACAGTAGCACAATAGAGTCCATAACCATCTTTGAACCTTTTAAGGAACTTTACAAAGTGCAGTTCACTGAGAAACAAACAAAATGAGACCCAAAAGCAAAGTTGGATGAAGTACACTATTCCTGAATTAAAGTGCAGATACCCTGATCCAAATATTTCTCAGTAAAACTATAAATACTTATTTTAGATTTCTATACTGTTATATAAGTACACAACTATTTACTTTTGAGCGTGTTTAGATATCAATAACCAACTTTTATTATTTTTTAAATGGTTGAAATAGGTTAACGCTCAGTATTATTATGAATTATTATAATTCATCTTGAGGATAATATTATTTCTGGTTCTTGGCTCATTTTGAGTTGGACAATACGAACTCGGCGAACGGTTAACATTAAGTTATGCATATAACAACTGCACAGATGTCCTCCACAGACACTCCTCTAAACAATGCCCATTATGTCACCATGCCCCTTGTTGAGTGCGCACACACCCCTGTAGGCAGAGCCAACCCTTTACTCTTATATGCAATTGAAATCGCTTCCACAGTCCAATGTGAAAGACTCTGCTCAGACAGCGGCTTCCCCCGAACTGGGTTGGCAAAACATACAAACAGCTGATCAGAAGAACGCACGGCCTGCGTCTGCTCTATGTACCTGCGTAGAACTCGTACAGGACACAAAGCATGAAGCTTCCTGTCTTCCTCAGAGTCAATAGAGAGGTTTGAGAGGGCGGGCAGCTCAAATGGGAGTGCACTATATGCCCCTAATAAGACTTTATGCATATACGCCGCGTTTGGGTGCAACACCACCCTCGACCCATCCAACACAAACTGGATGCGCGTGGGATGCACTGACAGTGCATTCAGGTCGCCAACGCATTTTGACGATGCCAGTGCCAAAAGCAGGGCTGTTTTATAAGACAACATCCTTACATTCAAGGAATCTAACTGTTCAAATGGAGGTTCACACATAGCCTCCAGAACCACAATCAGGTCCTATGACGGGACCATTGATTTTGTAACGGGCCTCAGAAGCCGCGTCCCTTTAAGAAACTGAATGGCAAGCGGGTGCACGCTTGGCACAGCACCATATATGCCCTCATGACAGGCCAATCTGGCCACTATCTCCAATATCTCCAACAATTCCTGCAGAAAATATGTAAATATCTTCAAATATGCGCCACTTCAACATGTAAAGCCCCCTTGTTGATGGTGCTCTAGTGCTCTGAATTGCGGCCATTACATTGATAGGGAGCCCCGCTGCCATCAGATTCTCCCTCTCAGTCCACAGCTCCGGTCGAGGATGCAGAATCTTGGTAATGGCTTGGTAAGTCTGCAGCAAGGACATAGAGCTCAACGCTCTAGCCGTGCAGGCTTGATCACTATAAATCCTGCCGAGCTGTTTGTACGAGAATCGGCAAGGACCCGTTGGGAGAGTGGGTACCTGTGATACCACTATTTTGCGTGGGCGCCAGGTTTGCAGCTAGAGAATGTTCCATAGGGGGGGGCAGACACCATCCCTGCTTCCCCCACTCCTTCGAACTCCGTAAACTTTTTGGACCCGGCTCCGGAGGAGGGGGTGACATGGGCTTCAGCCACGAAGATGTGAGCTCTGCCACAAAATCTGGATAAAGCGGCAAGCGTGTCCTTACCACTGTCTGCACCAGAGACAAATAGAACCCGCCGAACCGCAAGCTTTTCTGTACCTGCCATTCTCCGGTATAGATCAATGAAGAGATCCTCTACTGTCTCACTTCCAACCACCGCCTTGGAGGGCGAGGGAGAAGCTGGGATTTGCCCTGGTTGAAAAATGTTGTCGGAGAACTTTTCGCCCGCATCAAGCGAGAAAGATTCATCGTCACGACAGCCAAAATCCTGATGAAACTCAGGAGCAATCAGAGGAACCACCCCTGTCCTCCTCTGCTTCCTCCAAAACGGCTAGAGCCGCATCTGGATCAGCCCCTGAGGACAAAAGCAGACTGTGTCTGGCCACTGCCCCAACAAGCACACGCTCCACAAACGCCACACGCCGCTCGAGCATTTAACGACGGAACTGCCGGCAGTGCACAGATGCTCCGTGGTTGGAGAGAGACAACTTAGCGTGGACAATACCAAAACACACCAGACAGTGCTCGTGAGTATCCTTTTCAGACAGTAAATACCCACATGCCATAGGACAGGGGCGAGAACCTATCTTGCTTGAAAAGAGTTAATTAGCCCTTGTTAGCGGAGCTAAACTTGAGCTAAAACCCTTTTTTTTTGTCTTTCGCCTTAGCTTCAACAAGAATCACCACCGTGGGCTCTTTCTTGTGAAAAATGTGGCATGATAGTATCCTAGCAGTGCGGTGAAGAGCTGAAGAACAAAGGGAATGATGCATGTGACTGCATTTGTATGCTGTGGGCAGGTAGCCCCACCCATATCTTCATGCGTCATTGGCCTTTCAGGCATGAATAAAGGTGTCTTCAGCGAATAGCGTGAGAGCGCGATATCCCATAGTCATGTATTGTACCGAGTGAACCAACTGAATGAGAACTTGAGACTCGCTTCGACCGGATGATGGAATCAATTGCACAAGCCAAATTCATAAATGAATCATCTATTTGATTCGTGAACCTGTTCAATCGGCACATTGAAAGGAATCTGTTCAAAAGAACAATTCGTTCACGAATCGGACATAGCTATCACGTCGGTTTCTTCCCTTCTGAATAACGAAGAACTGAACGATTTTTAGGTAAAAAGTAGTGTAGTAAAAGGAAAGTTGGAAAATATACGAAAAAACTCTACAGTCAATTGTTTCTCCAGTAACCACATCATAAAAGTAAATATACTATATTACATATAGTTGGAATTAAACTGCCAAATTGTAAACTAACCAGAAGCCTAAACAAAAAGTGTTCATCTTCTGAAAAGCATTATAATGAAAATTTCCACCTTATTTTGATGTAAGAACGGGCGTGCCCATTTCCGGTGTCATTTGCCTAGTTATTTTACCTGTAGGCTACGAAAAGTCTGTTATGCTGCTTGAACTGGTATTTTTATTATATTATTTTAATTAATCATCATAATTATAAACACACCGGTTTGTAATGCAAATACCATTTACTGCTCATTGTTATTTTTCTAGTTATTTAACTATAGCGGCTAATGGATTGGAAGTCATGCACATTCAAAGAAAATAGTTTAGGCTACTTGCACGTTGCAAAATAAAGGTAGCTAGGTCACTGCAAAATCTCATATTATTAGAGCCATGTGAATATTTGCCCACGGGTTGAGTTTATTTAATAAGCTGGCGTAGAAAGCAGGACTCAACATGTTAGCTTGAACTATCTCCTTCTGGCAATAATTTCACCGCTTAATTCAAAGACACTTTCAAACGACCTGAAAACGCTGACATGCTCAGACTACTCCACACCTCAGCTTATGTTTCCACTGTAGCCGACTTATTTGGGGGATATCATATTCATAAATTAGTTTCCACAAAGAACCCAATTGTTCACTTTTAAGACGTTACTGTTGTGATTAGTAATTAATTGGTTATTCTTTATTAATTGGTCATAGTTCGCAAGTAGTTCTCAATGAGGATATATTTTTTTAGTAATTACCAAATTTCTAATAAGGAACTACCTTTGTCCTAAATTTGCTACTACTTACTGCTTAGTTAATCTTGCTTCTCTATTAGTTAATAGTATTAAGTTAAGTGTTAATGTAGTACTACCTATTACTTCCTGCATAGTTACTTGTTAACAACGGACCATTATTCTAAAGTGTTACCACCTTATGCTGAATGATATCCACTAGAATGTGCCATTTTTAACTATTTAGAGGGCGATGTTCCATCCAAACCATATTTACAGACCAGCAATTATTTCAAAGGTAGTTTATGCCAAATCAAATTAAATTATGAAAAATTAAAACCTAAAAATGTTTTATTGCATTTTAAAATTTGCCCTTTCATTTTAATATTGGCAGTATTAAAATATTGATCAATATATAATTTATTTTTATTTATTTTTTCAGTGAACGTTTATGACTCTAAATACATCATTTGGGGGAAATGAGATTGGAACTCTTGTTTCAAAGTGAAAATAAACATTTGTGATTTGGTTCTCTTAATCACTATCATTCACAATAATACTAGCAGTGACTTTGTCCTTGAGTGTGCATAACTGTATAGTATTTTGAAGCCAAAAGTGAGGGTACAGTATACAGGCTTGTGCTAACTGCAGACTGTGATCTGTTTCCCCATTCTGATTACATGAGTTCCCCATATAATAACCAACATCTGTTCAGTGCTTCTCCCGCCATCTTCCACAGATGGTCAACTCCTGTGATTTAGAGGAGGCTGGCTGTGGGAACGAAACACCAGCTGCTGTGGAATTTAAATGGGTATGCATCATCCTCAATTGGATCACCATTTTCAGAGCATGACACTGACACACAGCTCTGTCACCTGACTAGATGAATGTGCGCCCATCCTAGATCCAATAGACGCAAAGTGTTTTACCCCTCCGTCCCTTTCCTTCTGCCTGAAACCGTACGTTCATCTCAGATCTGTGCAATATGAAGCCACTTGCCCTAAAACGTAGCTTGAATATTCATGATGTCTGTTTAGAGAAAGTTGGCTAATGGTTTGAAGGCATACTGTAAGCTTGGAATGGAGCCTAGCCTTTTGGCTGACTTAAAAAGCTGTGCTGATACTGTCTGGGGAGATATGAGTGCAAAATGAAGGCCATGATGTGTTACAGTAGCACAATAGAGTCCATAACCATCTTTGAACCTTTTAAGGAACTTTACAAAGTGCAGTTCACTGAGAAACAAACAAAATGAGACCCAAAAGCAAAGTTGGATGAAGTACACTATTCCTGAATTAAAGTGCAGATACCCTGATCCAAATATTTCTCAGTAAAACTATAAATACTTATTTTAGATTTCTATACTGTTATATAAGTACACAACTATTTACTTTTGAGCGTGTTTAGATATCAATAACCAACTTTTATTATTTTTTAAATGGTTGAAATAGGTTAACGCTCAGTATTATTATGAATTATTATAATTCATCTTGAGGATAATATTATTTCTGGTTCTTGGCTCATTTTGAGTTGGACAATACGAACTCGGCGAACGGTTAACATTAAGTTATGCATATAACAACTGCACAGATGTCCTCCACAGACACTCCTCTAAACAATGCCCATTATGTCACCATGCCCCTTGTTGAGTGCGCACACACCCCTGTAGGCAGAGCCAACCCTTTACTCTTATATGCAATTGAAATCGCTTCCACAGTCCAATGTGAAAGACTCTGCTCAGACAGCGGCTTCCCCCGAACTGGGTTGGCAAAACATACAAACAGCTGATCAGAAGAACGCACGGCCTGCGTCTGCTCTATGTACCTGCGTAGAACTCGTACAGGACACAAAGCATGAAGCTTCCTGTCTTCCTCAGAGTCAATAGAGAGGTTTGAGAGGGCGGGCAGCTCAAATGGGAGTGCACTATATGCCCCTAATAAGACTTTATGCATATACGCCGCGTTTGGGTGCAACACCACCCTCGACCCATCCAACACAAACTGGATGCGCGTGGGATGCACTGACAGTGCATTCAGGTCGCCAACGCATTTTGACGATGCCAGTGCCAAAAGCAGGGCTGTTTTATAAGACAACATCCTTACATTCAAGGAATCTAACTGTTCAAATGGAGGTTCACACATAGCCTCCAGAACCACAATCAGGTCCTATGACGGGACCATTGATTTTGTAACGGGCCTCAGAAGCCGCGTCCCTTTAAGAAACTGAATGGCAAGCGGGTGCACGCTTGGCACAGCACCATATATGCCCTCATGACAGGCCAATCTGGCCACTATCTCCAATATCTCCAACAATTCCTGCAGAAAATATGTAAATATCTTCAAATATGCGCCACTTCAACATGTAAAGCCCCCTTGTTGATGGTGCCCTAGTGCTCTGAATTGCGGCCATTACATTGATAGGGAGCCCCGCTGCCATCAGATTCTCCCTCTCAGTCCACAGCTCCGGTCGAGGATGCAGAATCTTGGTAATGGCTTGGTAAGTCTGCAGCAAGGACATAGAGCTCAACGCTCTAGCCGTGCAGGCTTGATCACTATAAATCCTGCCGAGCTGTTTGTACGAGAATCGGCAAGGACCCGTTGGGAGAGTGGGTACCTGTGATACCACTATTTTGCGTGGGCGCCAGGTTTGCAGCTAGAGAATGTTCCATAGGGGGGGGCAGACACCATCCCTGCTTCCCCCACTCCTTCGAACTCCGTAAACTTTTTGGACCCGGCTCCGGAGGAGGGGGTGACATGGGCTTCAGCCACGAAGATGTGAGCTCTGCCACAAAATCTGGATAAAGCGGCAAGCGTGTCCTTACCACTGTCTGCACCAGAGACAAATAGAACCCGCCGAACCGCAAGCTTTTCTGTACCTGCCATTCTCCGGTATAGATCAATGAAGAGATCCTCTACTGTCTCACTTCCAACCACCGCCTTGGAGGGCGAGGGAGAAGCTGGGATTTGCCCTGGTTGAAAAATGTTGTCGGAGAACTTTTCGCCCGCATCAAGCGAGAAAGATTCATCGTCACGACAGCCAAAATCCTGATGAAACTCAGGAGCAATCAGAGGAACCACCCCTGTCCTCCTCTGCTTCCTCCAAAACGGCTAGAGCCGCATCTGGATCAGCCCCTGAGGACAAAAGCAGACTGTGTCTGGCCACTGCCCCAACAAGCACACGCTCCACAAACGCCACACGCCGCTCGAGCATTTAACGACGGAACTGCCGGCAGTGCACAGATGCTCCGTGGTTGGAGAGAGACAACTTAGCGTGGACAATACCAAAACACACCAGACAGTGCTCGTGAGTATCCTTTTCAGACAGTAAATACCCACATGCCATAGGACAGGGGCGAGAACCTATCTTGCTTGAAAAGAGTTAATTAGCCCTTGTTAGCGGAGCTAAACTTGAGCTAAAACCCTTTTTTTTTGTCTTTCGCCTTAGCTTCAACAAGAATCACCACCGTGGGCTCTTTCTTGTGAAAAATGTGGCATGATAGTATCCTAGCAGTGCGGTGAAGAGCTGAAGAACAAAGGGAATGATGCATGTGACTGCATTTGTATGCTGTGGGCAGGTAGCCCCACCCATATCTTCATGCGTCATTGGCCTTTCAGGCATGAATAAAGGTGTCTTCAGCGAATAGCGTGAGAGCGCGATATCCCATAGTCATGTATTGTACCGAGTGAACCAACTGAATGAGAACTTGAGACTCGCTTCGACCGGATGATGGAATCAATTGCACAAGCCAAATTCATAAATGAATCATCTATTTGATTCGTGAACCTGTTCAATCGGCACATTGAAAGGAATCTGTTCAAAAGAACAATTCGTTCACGAATCGGACATAGCTATCACGTCGGTTTCTTCCCTTCTGAATAACGAAGAACTGAACGATTTTTAGGTAAAAAGTAGTGTAGTAAAAGGAAAGTTGGAAAATATACGAAAAAACTCTACAGTCAATTGTTTCTCCAGTAACCACATCATAAAAGTAAATATACTATATTACATATAGTTGGAATTAAACTGCCAAATTGTAAACTAACCAGAAGCCTAAACAAAAAGTGTTCATCTTCTGAAAAGCATTATAATGAAAATTTCCACCTTATTTTGATGTAAGAACGGGCGTGCCCATTTCCGGTGTCATTTGCCTAGTTATTTTACCTGTAGGCTACGAAAAGTCTGTTATGCTGCTTGAACTGGTATTTTTATTATATTATTTTAATTAATCATCATAATTATAAACACACCGGTTTGTAATGCAAATACCATTTACTGCTCATTGTTATTTTTCTAGTTATTTAACTATAGCGGCTAATGGATTGGAAGTCATGCACATTCAAAGAAAATAGTTTAGGCTACTTGCACGTTGCAAAATAAAGGTAGCTAGGTCACTGCAAAATCTCATATTATTAGAGCCATGTGAATATTTGCCCACGGGTTGAGTTTATTTAATAAGCTGGCGTAGAAAGCAGGACTCAACATGTTAGCTTGAACTGTCTCCTTCTGGCAATAATTTCACCGCTTAATTCAAAGACACTTTCAAACGACCTGAAAACGCTGACATGCTCAGACTACTCCACACCTCAGCTTATGTTTCCACTCATATCCAGTGATGATATTCAAGCAATATCACGCTCACAGTTGTAAATCCGCAAGGTAAATCACATCTGAAGCTTTCTGTGATGAGTTAAACATTGCTGCTTTCACTCCATCCTCTTCCTGCACGCACGCCTCTTCATTGTTTTCAGCCATATACTTTACAGATTTGGCTGATATTAATGAGTCATACGTGGGTGGAGAGCTTCACTCTGAGTCTCCTGTCCTCAAACTGCTCTCTGTTTAAATGAGTAGCCAGAATTCAACCCATACTGATTAATCCTGGGTGACGTCTGCATTCATTTGTGCCTTATCACAAAGAGCACATTAGTCTGACCATCTGCTGCAAGTTCTTTTCTTCAATAATTAAAAGGATAACTTAGTTTTAACATAATCACTATGCTGCATTTAATTTTGATTCTGTTTAATTTGAGTTACCAGTTGTCGTTCTAGTCTAGTTAGAATCCGCTTACAGTTATAGAATTAGAATTATTTATCTACTGATCTATTTTGGGGTTATTTTGCTTCCATAACTTGTCTTTTTTTAGACTAGTGGAAAGAAAACATCCAAAATACACCTATATGTGTTTTATTATTTGTGTCCGTAAATGTCAGTTGCAACACTTATTCTTTAATAGCCACTTTCTCAAAATACATTTTTTTAACCTCATGTGGAAAGTTTTCCTCTTCAACACTACATGCACCAACTAGCTTTATTCCTATATATATTCACAGAAATTGTCAGAGAAGCAATGCACACATGAACTGACGCTGTTCATCAGGTTCACATAGCACTACAGACTATATTATAAGCAATTATATGAAGCATTCAGTATGGTGTCCATCATTCCTGGTGTTTCCATTATGAGTCCTGTCCACCTATGGCCTTCTCATACACCCATCTGTCTCCTGCTTTTGCCATCAGGATGTCATCCCACCTCCACCGGAGGTCTGAAATGTGCGTGGGAAAATAAGCATATCATTGAAAAATAGAAAAACAGTGGATAGGAGATATATAGTTGAGGTTATTGCCCATATGGCCATATAAAACAAAGTTTCCTTTGAAAGCTTTTCACCAGTATCAGTTCTATCGCTTATGTGAGCACTAATAGAAAAGAATGTGTTGATAATGTCAGGGCCAGTAACATCTCATTTAGCTTGTCCTGTGGTTGCCATAGATACCTCACATTGTATGTTAATTATGCAGCGGTCAGGCTGCAGCCGAAGGTCTGAGTCTTTTATTAACCTGAATTTTTGTTCCAGGAACTCCACAGGGACACACTTCTGCTCAATCAGTTGTGTGTTGACGGAGCAGGATAACATGAGATATGCTCATTAATTAGAGCTGATAGCAGTATATGTTAGCTCACACATATTTACTGCTATTATAAGATCCAGTGTGTGCGTTACTAGGCAATCTTTATATAGCCTTGAACATTTGGAGCTTTAGGCACATAAGAAGATCGTGTGATGCCATCAGTGTCTGTCAAGATGACTAAATGTGCTTGTTTAAGGATTATAATATTCAGTCATGATGTCCATATCCGCATTTAGAAACCTTTCTTAATCTGTGGGACATTTTTTGTCTTGATTTGAGAGGCGGGATCTTGGTCTCTTTAGGATCACGTCTCTACTTTATATGGCTCCTTGAGGGACGAGTCGGGAAACTGTTTTTAAGAGAAACTTAAGCCTTGATATTGGCTACATATACACATTTAAATACACAAATGTTGTGTTTGTTTGTTAGTGTTAGACAAGAGGTAATAATTAAATAAGTAATAATAAATAAATAAATTGAATTCATAACGGAAAGTCATATTAAAAATAAATTAATAAAATAATATTAATAAACATCTTCCATTTGACTTTATTAAATATACTAGGTTTAATTGTATATGCAGGTGTGTTATATTCTATAGAACTTGCTTGTATTTGTACAAGCAGCCATTCTTTTCTTAGCATAGAAAACATTTCTAAATTGCTTTTTCAAAATGTAGATAAACACAATAAGAGTCCAGCATTTGGTTCAAAATAAATAAATAAAATAATATAACTGATAAAATAAAAGTAAAATGGTTGGTTAAAAAAAAAAAGTAAAATAGATTTGAGTAATCCAGAGAACTGGAAGTTGCTACACTGTAAAAATGTATTTTTCAAAGTTGTAAATAAAGATTATTGGAGTATGTTTTACAAATACTATTTAAATCTTTCTACTTAAAAATGTGATGTTTAATTCAATGTGTTGCTTGCATTTTTGTTTGTAATTATTTGCCAAATTTACCAGCAATTTTAATTGATAAAAAAATAAAAACTGAAAATGTACCATAGTGAAAATGGTTTCTACACCAAATTTTCACAAAGTTTCTAGTTGTGCTGAGGCGCAGTGACTTGCGAGTGTCCCGGAATCTGCCGATAGTGCTGGAGTTTCTAATTGATTTAGTTCTTAAAACACACAAAACATGTATTTCTAGCTCTAACTACTTTTAATTTGACACAGCATCTTAAAAATGCAGGGCTCATGCATTTGTACACAGACCAACAAATAAAAACGCTGCAATACAAGAACGTGTCTACCTCTGAAAGATTGATTGCGACATGGACTTCAGTCGACTGAACTAGAATCAGCAACTCTCTTCTCAATCTGTTATATACAGTACATCACATTTGTCTAAGAGGTAGACCTGGCCCTAGATCAGCTGATGCTTTTGTGTGAGACAGAGCGGTTCTGGTGAGGGCAGGACGGGACGGGCATGCAGTGACTCAGCAGACTCAAGCATCCATCACTCCACAGGCAGCCAGCGCTGAGGAACCTGCTGTTCTTTTGACTCGTGGCTGATGATCTCCTGCTGGGCACAGCCACAGTGCTGCTGACCTCAATCTGACAGCTTCCTCCAAAACGCTTTCTTGTTGCATTCCAGTGCCATAGATGTTTTTGGCCTAGGATGAACGCAGCCTCTTTGAATCCTCGTAGCGTGTCATTTGAATCAGGAGCTGGAAGAGATGGGTAAATAATTCATCCAGCCACGTGTGCCTTCTCCTGAGTAAATAAGGTTGCAGCTCTGCCTGCCGACCATTAGTGGTGTGTTTTCTTAGCCTAGCATTATGAGTCAAAGTTCAGAGAGTTTGTGTTGAAGGAAGTGAAAGAGCCGGTGTTCTGACGATTTGTGCTACCCTGTCAGATTTTGCTACCTCCCATTAAAACAGATGGTAGCATAATTCGATAGCGAAAAGTGCTCCCTATCAGATTTTGCTTCCAGCATGATATTAATAAGGTGTGAGGCTTTATTAACATGTACACCTACCCCAACCCTAAACCTACCCTTACAGTAGGATAAATACAGTGTTGGTAGCATAATCTGATAGGTAACATTATTTGTCAGAACACCTGATTTTTTACTGTATCACCTTTGGGGGGTTTTAATATGTCCCAGTGTTTTTTAGACATTTTTAATCCAGGATTCCTTGATGAAGACCAGCATTTAATTAGAAAGCTTTTATTAGAAACATGCTGTAATGTTATACTGCCACTTTTGATCAATATTAATGCATCCTTACTGAGTAAAATTATTTTCTTTCTTTTCTTTTTCTTTCAAAATAATCTTACTGACCCACCAACTTTCGAATAGTGGTGTATTAGATGTTAAAGTTGGCATAAAATACAAATGGACTCTATTCACCTACTTTTTTGCACATTTATTTGTGAACGATTAATTTTTTGCATGTTATTCCAAAGAAAGAAAAATGTATTTTTATAATCTTTAATCATAATGTGCTGATGTCACTTAGGCTGCACAGGTTGTTGGTCATTTTCCTGTTCACTCGGAAATACAGCACATCACAAAGGAAAATGGGTTGAGAATTGCAGTTCACACTGATTTTAACATTTACATTAATGCAGGTGCTTTTATCCAAAGTTACCTAGTTAAAGATCAGTATGTGCATCTCCTGAGAATCAAACAAATGACCTTCACATTGTTAGCACAATGCAAAGTTGTGCTACAAAAACACATTTATATTGAAGAGGTTTAATTCAATTGTATGGGAAGAAATACTGTGGATAGCTACCAGCAACTGTTTTGTCACCCACATTCATCAAAATATTTTCTTTTGTGTTCAGCAGAAGAAAGAAATTCATACAGGTTTGGAATAACTTGAGGGTGAGCAAATGATGACAAAATTTTCATTTTCGGGTGAACTGTCCCTTTAAATGAAATCTCAGTTTCAAATGATGTAATCACTAACACAGTTCACACAGTAAATCAACTGTTTTCCACTTCCTGTATCTAGCAAATAACTCTGGGGGTAATTTTGAACCTGGTATGTTATGCTATGTTATTCTACGCTATTTCAGTACTGTGTACCAACATTGGATTGTGGATCATTTTCATAGTACCCAGATCCACAGACACTAAACTTAAAATTAACCAGCAGCTGTTCTCATGCTATCTTGTTCTATAGATACAGATTCCCAAAATACTTCTGTGCTTGGTTCAAACGTGCAACTACAGACTTTTTGAGACTGGGCTATTCTGGACAGGACTGTTCACTCTTCATGTGGCAGTGTGACTGTGACTCTAATGGAATTGGAAATTATGACATTTTTGAGGGTTGACAATTTATGGTGATTATTGGGAGATCCAAATAGGAAATGCAGTAATGGTTTCCTGTGGCAGTGGGAGTGACATCAGACCTCAGTAATGTCAACATTAGAAGGCTATATGAATCTGCAGATGAGGCTATTTTATGCCTCCGGCTTTTGTGTAATTTTATAATAATTAAGACTGTGGGTTGACTAATGAAATTATTTTTGTCATTTTTCTGAAACATCATTCACCTTTCCATCACAATGCCATTTTCATTACATATTCCATGTTCACATTTTAAACATTTTGGAGTAAAATGGGTGACACGTTTATCTCGAAAAGGCTCATTTCCTATTTAAACATCTAAATACACAAATTAGAGAAATATTTTCAGACTTTAGAATTATTGTACAAAATCTGGACATTTTTGTCATTCACTCAGTAGTGATATTTGTGTTTCACTTTTCATGTCTCATATTTTCATCACATGCATGCTCGTACATTTATTTTATTTCAGTTAATGTTTCTTTTGATAAATTTTTTATTTTTTTTTAATGGTTTTAGTATTATAGTTAGCGATAATAACCCTTACGGATTGTCGTAATGTGTGTACATTTTAATAATTTTTACACAATACATATTTAAATGTTTCATGTTTATGTCACTTTGCTTATAGCATCAGTTTAAAAATGCAGAAATTAATATATTAATATGGGATTGTCATATATTTAAAATGGTATGTCTGGGTCTGGGGCTAGATTAAAACAATTAAATATACTGTAGAAAGCAATTTTAAAGTGATAAAAATGATGAAGAAACTATAAAATGTTTTCAAGTTTTAATGTTGTCTCCATATAT
>NW_015655609.1:115073-124013 GCF_001515625.1 Sinocyclocheilus rhinocerous | reverse complement strand
ATGTTGTCTCCATATATATATATATATATATATATATAAACTGAAATCTGTTAGTTTTAATAAAATATCAACACCTGCAACATACAAGTTGAAGCGCAGGCAGTATAGTAGTTTCAGCTGTCTGGATATGATTAAGCGAGAATGATTATAACATATGTGCACATCTCTGCTGCTCTTCAGAGTGAGCTAATGTTTCTGTTTTTCAGGTAGGGAAATATCCTCTCAGCTTGCACTGTGCTGAAAGCTTCAGATGAATCCCCCTCGTTTATTCTGCTGATGCTGCAGGTATACGAGAGCCAGGAATTTAATATGCGGCTGTGGGAGAGAAGAGCTAGGATGCTGGAGAGGATCAATAATTGAAAGGTCACACAGAGTGGCTGAACTGCTATATGTGAGCTATAATAGGAGCACATTGTGTGTGGTTGTGTGTGTGGTTGTGTGTGTGTGTGTGTGTTTTCTTGCTGCAAATTTGATCATGTGATACTGAAGACTTGAGTAGTAATGCTGAAAATTCAGTATAACCATGGCAGAAATAAATACATTTTAAAATGTATTCAAATAGAAATCTGTTATCTTAAATTGTAATGGTATTTTACAATATTACTGTTTTTATTGTATTTTTGATCAAATAAATGCAGAGTTGGTGAGCATAAGTCGCTTCTTTCAAAAATATTAAAACATCTTACCAACCCCAAACCCCAAAAATGTATTTTTGTACATTTTCATTTTGTTTATTTTCTAACCATTTCTGTTTGGTTATCATTTCCTAAATGCGATCACTTTCTCAAACTAGCCTCACTATTTTCAGCTCTCCACACAAGTTATAGTGTTATTCATTGTATTCTTCCTCTCCAAAGCAACATGTTTTCACCAAAGCCTACATGAAAGACTTTGAAGAAGAAACCAGTCTTTTGCATCGCTGAAGCTTTTTAACAGAGCCAAATCTTTCACTTGCAGCTGATATATCTAGAGGCTGAGCATCTCACCTGATTATACTGTGACCATCTTTACTGATAAAACTCTGGATAAATCTTACTTCAGTCATATTATGATCTCTGTTCGCCATCAGGGGAGAAGCCACATATTGTTTCCACAGGAAACTGTAACAAATCCATCCACCCCCAAGTATGGCTGCAATATGACAGAGGTATCCACAGCTTCCTTTGTCTGTGCAGCAGGTTTTCTCATATATTTCTTTTCAATTTTTTTATAACCGAGGAAATCTTGGTCATTTGTACAGTTTTTATTCAGCTTGCGAGGGACCTTGCTTCAAATTCTAAATATATATTTTTTTAAATTGCATCTGAGCTTTTTCATTTTCGTGGTATGGAAAAGAGAAGCTTTAATATTTTGATCATTTTATTGTTCCATGGGTGACAGAATTTTCAAATGACCAAATTTAAATGTGTGAATGGATTCTACCACAGCATTTCAAACCAACACTATTTTAACCTACAACAGTTGTGCTTGAACTCAATTATCAATATTTACTTTTGTTTTTGGAAGCAGCATTAAAATCCACTTTTGAATTTAAGTCTGTAAGTGTGTAGTTCTCAGCATAGGTTCTGATACTGTTCTGAGTGTCATAGTTGCCGTGACCCTTGCAGAGTTACAGTTGCAGTAATGGGCTCTAACCCGTTAAGACCTAACCTCAGTGTCTCTTGGGACGGTTGTCTGCAGGTGAATGATGGGGTTTGTGTGTGTGTGTGAGCATGTGATGGTGGAGGCCTTGTCCCTGATCGCTCTGAGGCAGATGTGCATGAAGGGGGCTTTTACTTCAAGGCCATGATGCATCAGCATATCACTTTTGTAGAGGTCAGAGATCACTGTCTGTTAAACTCAATTGTCAGTCCTCTTCATAAGCAGACTGCACTCATCAAATGCTTCTCACATAGGGAAATTCCCACCTGCAGTCTGCACAAAACTAATCAAATTAGATATGAGGACTACAAGGAATTTGACTGTTCTGATTCAGATTCCTATTCCTCTCAATATTTACAGTTATTTATTTGTTGTATTAATTAAAAAGAACTGTCTCATGAGAGTTATTATCGGACTTCACTGATTCCCAGTTGCGTGGATTCTTTTTGCTTGAATTTCACGTAAAAAAAAAAATGGAAGAACAACAGTAAATTTGATCACAACTTCAAAGTCATTTGAGAATCTTAACTTTGCTGGCCATGTTTTGCGCCGAATTCCAGTATTTCAGTACTGTGTTCTGTCTGCAAGTGTTGAGAATGCATGTGCCAGGACCATTAAAGGAACAGAACATCATGGAATCATCCAATATTTTTTAAAGGTTCTCAGTTCCCAACCCTAAATTAGATTCATGTGAAGCATTCAGATTTCAAGACAAAACTGCTAGCCACCTTATTTTGAGTGTAGTGAAGAAATTGCCACCGCCGCCATGTCGTGAAGGCGCTGTGTGCTTCGTTGTGAAAGCAAAACTAGTTTGTTTGGTCTTCCAAAAGAGGACGATATCGCTCCGTCATGCCTGGAGCTGATCCGTGCTGGTTGCTGAGGAAATATTATATATATATAATTTCACCGTGGACGAAGTGGAGTCCAGCCCCGGGTCATCACATGTGGTTGCCGCAGGCATCACAATATGGTAAGGGACGTAACATTTCCGTCACACGCTTGAGGAATTCGGCCAATCACAACGCACTGGATAGCTGGCCAATCAGAGCACACCTCGCTTTTTCAGACCGATGAGCTTTGTAAAAATCGACGCGTTTCAGAAAGGCGGGCCATAGAGGAGAAACAATAATGTACAGTATGTGGAAAATAATGTGTTTTTTTAACCTTAAACCACATAAACACATTTCATTACACCAAATACACCAAATAATGTTCTTTTTAGCAGCATCATATGACCCCTTTAAGTTATTATTCAAAGTCTCATGATGATAATATAATTTTCAATGAAATTCTATTTTAAAAGAATGCAAAATATAGTTATGTTTAATTACAAGATATTAGGGCAGGTCTAATGTAGGTCATATTCCAGTTAGTCTTTTCTCCAGGGGAAGCACTCTTTTTTTCCTTCCAGATTTAAGCACCAGACACTGAGCTTCGTCCTAATAAGTCCTTGTGGTTTTAAAGAATACAGCTCCTGTCTTCAGTTCTGTTTGACTCTGACGCACTCTGTCTTGTCTCTGAGGACACCTTTGCCAGGCAACAGATGAAAATGTTCTCCACAGCAGAGCAGCAACACCTCAGAAGAGAAAATCTCAATAAATGACAGGCCTCTGACAGCTCTGTCTCACACAGTTTGCGAGTGTGTGACATGTTTGTACAAGAAGATCTCTTCAGCTGCTTGAAATGCTTTGAAATGCTAATCTAAAATATGATATCGGCCTATCATTTGAGCATAAGAGTATAAATCAGCAATCAATTGCAGCTAGGCTATATATACAGTTTTGATCTCTGTTGTCTCCTTTCTCAATGCCAGGGAAGCTTCCTGAAAAAGAAGATACATCCTAAG
This sequence comes from Sinocyclocheilus rhinocerous, assembly GCF_001515625.1. Taxonomy (NCBI): domain Eukaryota; kingdom Metazoa; phylum Chordata; class Actinopteri; order Cypriniformes; family Cyprinidae; genus Sinocyclocheilus; species Sinocyclocheilus rhinocerous. The sequence goes on along the minus strand of NW_015655609.1, from coordinate 120,526 downwards.
GTTCATGCTCTCTCTTAAAGCGATAGTTCACCCCAAAAATGTAAATTTTTTGAAAACTTGTTTCAGAATGTTCAGAGAACATTCGATGGTCACATAACATTCCCATTATGTTGGCAAAATTATAAAATGGAATGTTCAATTAACATTTGTAAAACAAAATTATTATTATTTTTTTTAATTTACATTTTTAATGTTCAGAGAACTTCAGAAATAACATTTTCATAAATTAATGGGTATGTTAGCAAGATGTTCTTAGAACATTTTTTATTTTATTTTTTTAGCTGGGGGTGAGCTGTTAACTAATGCAAACGAATCATTGAGTTCTTTTAATCATCGAGTCAGGGATAAACTTGATCAAGTTTTGGACTGATCCAATAAACCTCAATTTCGGACTGTGAACGAATTATTTAGACCAGTATAATGAACTACATCAACCAATTCAATGGCAAGTTCTGACTAAAAAGAATGATTCGTTTACAAATCGGACATTGCTATTAGTGACAGAAATGTCTTATTTTGACAGAAGTTTCATTTTTGAATGATCTGTTCCTTTAAGGAGACAGGGGTTTAATAGGTAAATGACCTTGAGCAGTAGTACAGAAAGCTGATTTGCATTTGGTGTGAAGATTGGAATGAATTAATCATAATACTGATGCTTTGAATACCCTCCGTTCAATATGCATGAAATAGACTTGAGGCAAAACTAATAGGATGATCCTCCACAATCTATGGACTCATTTTAAGAACCAACACCTTATCACAAATTATCATAGATTTCCTTTGGATTAAAAATTCATACTGTTAGTGAAACTATAGAATAGAAAAGAACAGAATGTCACACTACAGCTCAAATATAAAGATGGACTCAGGAGGTTATTGTCAGACTTTAGCGGTGTGAACAGTTGTCTGCCCCCGTTATATGACTGAATAAGTGCATCAATCTTTTTTAACGTGTCATTTGAGATGTCTCACTCCAGTTCTTCCTCTCTCTTTTGTTCGCGCCTCTCACAGGACCACACACAAGAGCCAGAGAGCTGAAAGCCTATTATCTACGAACACTTTCTGCGGGGTACTGTTATCTATCTTCATGTCTCAAAGCTAGTTAAAGACACCAACAACTGAGTGTTTCTCATCTTTTGTGGATTCAAAATCAGGGCAGATTCAAGAACAAACAAATTCTCACACTGGATTTCAAAAACAAAGAAAGTCTATGGCTTACAAAGAGTTAGGGAGGAAAATTGGGCCTCTATTATAATCCAAAGAGAATCACTGCACAAATGAGAATTAGAAACAGCACAAAGGATGAGAGTGCACAATATATCACAGACAAAACTAATAATGCATTCAGAGCAAGTTTCCTGTGTCCAAAGAGAAGAAATAACTATTTCCAATTAGACCAATGGAACCTTCATAATAACGTCTAAATAGATTCAACTTTCATGAAGAAGCAAGATTTACCCGATATATTTACATTTAGAAATAATTCCATGTATACATTACCATTCAAATGTTTGGGTTAGTAAGATGTTCGTAATGTTTTTGAAAGAAGTCTTTTATGCTCATCAAGGCAGCATTTATTTAAAAAAAATACATTGAAAACAGTAATATTGTGAAATATTATTAGAATTTGAAAACAGTTGTATATATATGTTAAAATGTAATTTATTTCTGTGATGGCAAAGTTGAATTTTCAGCCGCCATTACTCCAGTCTTCAGTGTCACATGATTCTTCAGAAGTCATTTTAATATGATGATTTGATGCTTAAGAAACCTTTTATATTATTATCAATGTTCAAAACAGTAGTGCTGCTTCATATTTTTGTGGAAACTGTGATACATTTTGCATCCTTATTGAATAAACATATTAATTTCTGTCAGAAAAAAAGATCTTACTGACCCCAAACTTTTGCCAGATACAGTGTATGCTGTACATGAAACCATATAGATTTATACATAAACATATATTTCATATTATATTCATATTTCATAAGTCAACATGAATTGCTGTTCATATGTGAAACAGGATATTCAATGAGACAGGACTTGATTTTATTGAGAATTGATTGGACAATGAAGAGTTGGCGTTACATGCCAGAATGAGTCAGGTGATTGGAGGGGAGGGGTAAAAAATAAGAGAGATTTATGACGTCAGTCGTATAGGAAAGTCTTTTCTGTGTGCATTTAATAAAAGATTCAAAAGTTGAAAATATTTTCTTTGGAATAATCTGCGATGAATCATGCAAAAATAAGGCTTGCAATTGTGGTAATATATAGGCTTATTCTGTAGGTAAAAATGGCCTTACCGTCAACTACAATTGGAGGTTAGTATGTGTTGTAGGACATTCACCAGGCTTTTCATGCACTGGGAGGCAGAAACTGTGGTCTTTCATAAAGATTGAAAGAGACAGAGAGAGTGAGGAATTGGCTGGACATACAAGGACTGAAATATTGTCATTGTCAAACCAAAGAGATGACAAGTAGCATTACATTTGAGATTTAAGACGACTTGTGGTTTTCTCCACAGGTCTTTATGGGTTTTTTTTTTTTTTACCCAGTGTACAAGAAATATAGAAGTGCTGGATATGGTGCTGTCAGTTATCATCCTGATGTAAACATCAACTGAATGCAACTCTCTTTTTATTTCTTATTCAGTTTATTTATCTCACCAGAGCGAGACTTGACAATATCCAAAGGTCACTTCAAATAAGACAACTGCTCTCTATGTTCTAATCACTTTACATCAGTCATCTTATGCATTTTGACTTATCTAACGTTATTGTGTTAGCATAAAATTGTGCATACCTGTATTTTAACTAACACACATTTGCATAAAAAAACATGCATGTTTTTTTTTTTTTTTTTTTTACCAACGTCCTCCATCACAAAAGAGCTCAGATCACCATGACTGCCTATTCTGCAGTCTGTTACTATTGGAAACAGGAAAAAAAGATAGAGGCTGAAGCTTGGTATAAAAGAAGAACAGTGGCGTATCATCACTTTTCTGAAGTGATAAACTCTAGTCCTAAATCCCATTGTCTCTGAAGGGAAGGCTTAACATGAGGAGATAGAGGCAGGGATGCTGAATCAAGTTGGGAGAATTGAATGATTTCAGTCTGAGTATGGTGTCTTTGATGTTTTTTGATGTCTTGAGATGTTTTTTGAGATGTGCTGTGATTCCTTGTACTCTCATGTGTGATGACTCACTGATGAAATGGCAGAGAAAGATGAAAAACTAAAGAAAAAGAAAAAAAAAACCCAGATCAGCATGTAATCACAGCCGCAGGTGGGCTCAGCTCCAAATATCAGGGGAAAATTCCCATTATTTCACTAGAATATCAGACATTTGTGTTGAATTTGTATAAAAGAGACTTTCAATTTTGCATACCTGTTATTTTGTGTGTATGTCTCATTTGAGGGAATCTCAGTCTGCAGAATGATTTGTGTTTTCATTGCTAATTTTGGGGGTGAATATGTGGAATGCAATAATCAAGTTAGCTAAAATATATAGTAATCAAACACTGAACAGATTATTTGCGGGCCTGACGATGACTCATGCTAATCAATGTCTTTCATTTTCTTTTTATGACATCAGTTGCAGTGCTTTCATCAGAATGTGTTTCGGGAAGTATGAGCTGTCAAGCCCTGTGCCCTTTGTTCCCTGTTTTATTTTGCATTGATGAACGTGAAATGACCTTACTTGATTCTAAAGAATGCAGAAACGCTTATATTATTTGCATCTCTCTCTCTCTCTCTCTATAAAGCTTAGTCTCTTATGGTAAACAAATTCAATAAATACATGTGTGTGTGTATATCCTATAGGGGTGGTTGAATTAATTTACCATAAGAGATCAACTAAAGCTTTAATTTTAATGTTCCCACAGAGTATGGGGCAAAATTAAGAACATTTTTAGTTTTATTTAGAAATTAAATTAGTAAAGATTAGCATTGCAGTCAGTATGAAATGCTCATAAATCAAAAATATCAATATAAGACTGGTGGGCCACTGCCATTTAGACACCCACAGTGAACATAATGTCATAAAAAAGAATAACTATAATAAGAAGGTTGGTAGTTATAAAATATAAAGACGTAATGACACAGTTAGCCAACAGCTTCTGAAAGGAAACGCCAATAACCATAACTTCCTCAAAGATGTCTGACCTCTCACCTCTCATTTGTGAAAATGCATCTCCAGACCTGTACTTCACCATCCCCCACCTTCTGCCTTTACTTTTCCACCCCATGATTTTCTCTGTGTGCTGAGATTTAATGTTCTTTTAAAATGTCCTTCAAAATAAATCAAAAAGCAACTCAAAACATCTAATCATATGCTGTTGCTGAAAACATCTTCAATATGCAGAGATTCCAATTGTTAACAAAGAGCAGTTTCTGTTCTTTACACCATGACAATAACCATTCTAATTTTGAACTCATTCTAAACACATTTCTAATTTTTATACAGAAATGAGCTGAATAAAAAAAAAAACAATATGCTGTATCTCGGCCTTGGAGAGGAAAAACCTTCACTTGACTTGCAGCAAAGATTTCAACAAACTGGATGAAATTCAGCTTTTGTCAGCTGCTTTGAGCTTTAAAAGTGATATTTTACATCATGCTCTATTCTTCTAAATCTTGTAATGTCTTCTGAATGGCACATTCAACAAAATATATTCAGCCAAGTAGGCTAGCTGGATCATTCCTGTTATACAGTACTCACAATTTTTTAAAGATTAACATCATATTAGTTAGCTTTCTTTTATCACATCATCAGAATAAGTCAGCATGGGGGTGAATAAATAATTTTACTATACTTTGGGTCGAATAGATGTTGTCATTTTTGTTATCTCCAGTTGTTAGCATGCTGATTCCCTAATACAAAATGTTTCAAACAAAACATGTTTCCCTGCAAAATTAGTTTTAGTTGATAATATTTTATAGGCTTTTCTGCACTTCAACTTTCTATCCAAAGCCTTGTGTATTATCCCTTCAACCAACAAAAGCCAGGTCCTAATGCTGCCTTTACATGATTGTCAGAAAATACTAGTTGTAATTGTAGATTTTTGGGTACAAGACTAAAGGAAACTATATGATCTCAAGTGCAGCCATTCGGCCAATTTATAATAATCCTGATAGGAAGGCTGCATCAGTCAACCAACAGGAAACTACATCGTTTTTGTGGGTAAAAAAACACCACAAACATGAGCAAGTATTATGAATTTGATTAATTTTGTGCTGTTTTGTGGTACGAGTTTGTTTGTCTTCACTATGATAATATTAAAATGTCAAAAGGTGGTTAGAAAATACCAAAGCTGACACCCTCTTACAAGCTAACACAATGGTTGACACTAAACTCTAATAATCACGGTGGATTAAGCAGTAAAGGATTGGAGATCACACTGTTTTACACACCGCATCTTTTCAATCCACGCCCTCTTTCTGAGGTTGACTATGCA
>NW_015655609.1:91352-114938 GCF_001515625.1 Sinocyclocheilus rhinocerous | reverse complement strand
AGTATCCTCGGTGAAGGTTTCTAGACAATGATCTGAAATAATGGCTGTGAAATAAAGTGTGTGGCTCTTGCGTCCTTGCGTCCACATCGCAGCTTATTACAAATCAATCTGCTTTAATTTCCCGTCTCATACTGAAAAGATGTCATGAAACAATTGCCGTGGCCTGTCAGCTGTGAAATGTCCACTCTCCTTTACGGTTCCGCTTCACTTGACAGCTATTTTTGAGTGTCAGTCCTTTAACACAAGAGTCTTCTGTGCCAACACCCCGCGGCCAAGACTTCAACCTGCAGCTAGTTGTACATCAGTAACGTTACAAACCTGTGCACTTGATTTCTACTCCATTCTCAAACGCACCGTGGGACGTTTTATACGATAACTAAGTTGTTTGTATTGTATTGATAAAATGAAGTGTGCGGTCCGCATTGCAGATCCTCTGTGGAATACTATGTGTCTGGTTTTAAACATTCATCTTTGAAATGGCTCACGCGCAGTTAAATATGACTGAAGGACATCGCTGCAGGTGCACGCGCAGCAGAGACACTGAACGGTGATTGAGAGAGAAGAGAGCTGAACGGCGGTGGCGGCAGCCATCTTAAAACTACCGCACTAATCCGAGATATACATCTTCTGGATATTTTTTGCAACACTGAGCTAAATCAGATTTTACCGGGCGAGAGGAGACAGAATAAGAGTGTTTAAATCTTTCGCTGTTTTTATTACGAAGACGGGATGCGGATCCGCGGGGTGAAGCCTTTCGCTTCTGCAGTCGGTCTGCTTTTAGGACTATTATGCGCGGTGGAGGCAGCCAAAGGTAAGATTCAAGACCTAGTTTTATTTATAATGAAAATCATAATATGTAAATGTTTATATTCTCTGCTATGCGAAGATATTAATACAATAATTTCACATAAATAAATAAATCATCACACACACATACACGGCTAGATGTGCCAAACATTTGCTTGTGAAACGCTGCCTTTCCAGAAATATCCTGCCGTGCAGTTACCTTGTTCATTATTCTTAAAGGTACAAGTGTGAATTACTCTGATGTTAAATCTTAGTATGTGGATGTTATTGAAGACATTTAGCAGTTAACAAACATTTACATTGTTTGTATGTTTACATGGGTCAATGACGTCTTTTTGTTGTCTAATTATCCTATAGCCTATGATATACAAAAATACACTACAAAATATATATTTTTTTACATTTAAAAGTCATTTTGATGTTTTATTTTTTGAGAGGTCAGAAAGTAAAAATTGTCAACTGTTATATGCGTTGAGTGTTTAAGGTGCAAGTAAAAAATGTTAGTAGGCTACTAGATGGTTACACCACTTGACATTTTTGGAGTCATTATTTGTAGAAAATAGAACAAAAAATGAAACATGATTTATAAGGTCTTGTCACATTTAAAAACAGGATTTTTAAAATATTGCTCCTTTTTTTGGACATCACATCCTTGTTTGTATTTGACCCACATACAAATCAAATCTTGGATATCATCATTCGTTAATAGGGGTGCTAATAATTGTCAGTCATTATGTTGTTGCCATGTGACTGTGAGGCAGCTGGGAATGCATGGCCTGAGGCCATTAACATATAAGATAATTAACAAATTGTTTTATGGTCTGTGGTGCAATTCATGGGTTGAGACTTAATTTATAACTTTGTATGTGCATGTGACCATCTTGACTCCTGTAGCTTTTTTAATAGTTTGATCTGTGGTTTTCAAATATTTTACATTTTACATCAAGTAATGAACCAACATCAGTTGATGTCCTTGAAATCAAACATTGAATGCATTAGTATTACCTTGACCTTCATAGGCAGAGCAATAGGAAAAATTATTAACATGACATTAGCTGAATAGTAAAATTATGCAAATTCATAAACCACAACAAAAGTGTGGTTTACCAGACACTGGTACAAATATTGCATTTGTATTATCCATATCCATTGATGTCAACAACAAATCATGAGACATTTTCTTCTCTCTCTCTTTTAAATTTTTTTTTTTAATGAATAAGCATATTCATCCACAACTCTATCAGAACAGACCTCCAATCCGTTTTTGGTTTGCACGCCACCACTTAAGAACCATTGGTATAGGTTTCCTTGCTTTAGCAAAAATGTCTTCAGCCTGGCGTGTTTTATAAGTTTGGAGTCAAAATTGCAATCATTTTGTGCAGTCCCTAACAATTTATGCCTTGTTAGGAATAGGATTGTGATTACCATACTAAAGTACTCTTTGGATCTGTGGATTTTGCTAGTTTTTCATCACTGGAAAATTGAGATAGCTTGACAGCCAAAAAATGTGTCACTATTTAGAGTAGCACTTGTGATTTGTCTAAAATTCACAGACGAGCAAAGTCCTCCATTTTCTCTCTTTTACAGAGTCTATGTATTCACAAATTTAAATGTCCACCTCCACAAATTGTCTCACTCAGTGTTTATTAGCCTTGGACACCTTTATTATCCTTGATGCATTTGACGAGGTCTCTTTTGAGTTTGACTAGCTTCGTTTAAACACACCTGCTCACTTCCTTGCTGTTATCAGTTGAGTGAAAACCCCACCTTCACACTGAATTACACACCCCAAACGATCACGAGACGCATAGGGATCTCTAAAGTAATATTGCATTTGTTTAGTGGATATTTTTACAGTTTAATTATAAAACTTCTTCGAAGGCTGCCATATTTTCAGTTTCTGAAGAATGGTTAGAGGTTAATTAATGCATTAATTCAAGCTGTGCTCACAAAGCAGTTACTTTTACTTTTTAAAAGGTGTGAAGGGATTTTCTTGTGTTTAATTGATGTAATAATAAAGCTTCAGTAAGAAATCTTTGGAAAGTTACCAGAGTATATCAGAAAAGCTAACTTTCTCCTTAACTGTGATTTATTTCTGTAATTTGGCTTCTATTGACAGATGGTTGTTTGTTTGGTACAAACTTTATGATACATTTGTCTGATTAGACTTGCTCAAAATTTCTCATGTTAGGGAAAAATGAAGATGATTATTCATTTCATAGCTTCTTGTAAATCCCTTTAGCAGTTCACAACATTTCAGATAGGAGAAGGTTTTGTATAAACAGCTGCTTTGTTCGACTCCCGTGGCCCCCGGTCATATGTTTGGCCTGTTTCAGCAAAGTGAATCCTGTAGCAGAATGTCTTAACTTACAGATGGCTTGATGGATTATCTCTCAGGATTCTTCCCATAGGAACTAGATCACTTTTGATGTGTTGGTTTTGCAGATAGCTAGATGTCCATTAGGAGCTCTCTGCTTCGATGTAGGCTTTAGAGGGCCCATTAATTCTGGGAACAGTGGGAAGAGAATATATTCAGTATAGAGGATGGATAAAATAAGCTGAGCAGACTTTCTCTCAGGAGGAGGTATTGGACTCATTGTTCCTCACGGTGAAGCATGGAATGCACAGGGACTGTTGTTGATGCATGTTCGAACTTAATTACTTTTAGGCTTTTAGTGTTTATTTGAAGTGTTTTGAAAGCATTTGGCTCATGCGTTTATGAATTTATAATGTTTTCTAATGGAAACATTGGTGTTTTTTGGTCATTTTAGTTTCTCTTTTGTGTCTGTTGCCCTGTGAATTGCAGTTGTTTAATGACCGAGAACCGAAAGTGTCATATGTTGTGCTATTTATTAATGGAATTTGTACTCTGGGAAACAAAGGGTCTCTTGGCCGAGAGCTCAGAGCCGCGTGCCGCAATAAGCACGTCACAATGCGCCCACTGTTAGACGCAACTCAGAATTATTTAACTTGTGTATCTTGAATTCCAAGGACATTGTAAGCATAACAGATAACAATGCATTGCTCATCTGTTTTTAAAAAAAAATTTTTTTAGTGCTCATCTTTTAGTGCAGCCAGTGTGGCAGAAATTCCTTCAGACAATCAGCCCTTAGTCATCGTGGCGGCTGGGCAGTCAGTGATAATTTCATTGGCCCCTTTGCGAGCTGAATTGAGTCAGTGATCTGTCAAGAATAGGTCATTATGTACTGAATATTAGGTCTGTTTCTTTGACTCAAATGGTAGCCGCTTGACTGCTATTGCTGATCTTTCTAAAACAACATGGTGTGTTTGAAGTATACAGGCCAAATTGCGTGTTTGTATATTGTAATGGAAGATATTTTTCTGTGCTATGCTAAGTACTGGGTAAGGATGTGCTAAACAGCATACAAAATCAATTAGAAGGTTAGTTGTTTGAATGACTAGTTCTTTGAACTAATCGGTCTAAACTGAAAGTCTGTGCATTTCAGAATCATTTGTCCTCAATTAGACGTGTTTCTTAAGAGGGGATGTTGACCTCACTTTTTTTTAGAATTTGTTGAATTTTAATAATACACTACCATTCAAAAGTCTGGGGTCGGTACGTTTTTTTTTTTTTTTAAAGAAGTCTCTCATGCTCACCAATGCTGCATTTTATTTGATTAAAATACAGTATTGTGTATTGTTATTTTAATATTTAAAAATGCAATTTATGTCTAAGTATGCTGTATTTTTTATTTTTTTATTTTTTTTTGTGGAGACTGTGATACATTTAAATAAAAACTAGTTCTTTTACAACTATTTAACCATCGTAGCTGGATGAAAAGTTTACTACTGAGTACTGATGCTCAGTTTGACCAGCGGATTGCATCCTCAGCTGTATATGGATACTATTCAACATGCAAACTCCTCACCTTTCGGTGAAAACTCACCTTTTCGAGATCAAAATAGGTCATCTATGAGATTCATGTAGATCCGATGAGAAAGTGTTTTTTGGGGTGGTGGGGGTATCGTTGTTCAGGCTAATCATGTTTTTTTTTTCTTTCAAGGTTTAAAGATAATTCTTTTTCTTGATCACTCAGGAAAGAAACAGAACAAAAAAATAAAGAGCATTCTTCAGTGCCCTAAAACTGAGACTTTAATGTAGACCCTATCGAAACCTATTTGGACAGTAACCCTAACCATAACATCATTACCTGCTTACATTTCAGGTCAACCAAGTCCACATGCTGAGTGCTCTGAAGAGACTCCATCCATTCAGTGTCTGTCATGGTTTGTGCTCTTTGTTTAGCCTGATAAATGTGGCCCTCTGCTATTCTGTGCTTCATCGCGTCAGCACCACAGCTCCATGGGAACAGGTAACCAGAGAGTAGGTGTTACCTGTGGATAGAGGTCTGTGCAGCCCAGCCTCCAGAGACATGAAAAGCAGCTCTGTGTTCTATAGCGACGGCTCACTTTCACTCTCACTGGGCCTTTGTGCTCTCCATACTGAGCTGTGATTGAGCACCGTTCACACGCCCTGCCCCCACCCTCCCCGAAAACGCCTGGGCCTTGTTGTGCTGTTGCGACTGCTCCGATGGACAAACAGATACTTCCTTGAGTACACACTGACCCCATGTTTTGGTTTGGCTATGAACCCTTCCTACTGGTAGATATATTTGGCAGTAGAGCCTGGAGATTTCTCTTACGAGTCTTAAACCTCGATGAACAATCAATTCCCTGACTGATGAGGCCTGCTTTAACAGGTAGTGCCATTTTTTGAATTTGTGTGCAAACATTTAAGTGTGGATGTCAACTTTAGACCAACTTAAAATTTGTTTAAGTCCGGGTACAATGAAATTCAAGTAGTAAAAGTTATTAGGTGCTTCATTCTCCCTTCAGAAAATCACAATGTTGATCCTTATGAAATGAATATTTGTTGGGTGAATCATTATGATAGATGAGCTAAATGGTTATATCTGGTCATTATGTCTTTTGGTCGTGAGGAAATTTGTAAATTCAGTGGCAAACAAAAGGTATTTGCATTTTTCAACCTATTTTCTTTCCATTTTCATTGCAGTGCTCAAAACTGAGACTAAAGTGCAAGGCAAATGTGATAAAATATAAAAATATATGACAGTGATTTAAAGTTATTCTGTATTAGTGACCGTAGGGAAAATTTTGCGCACCCATGAGCAAATTCATCAGATATTGTATTATTAGAGATGTTTCCAGCACACAATGATGATGAACAGTGCAAGCTCGTGCTCGTGAGTTAGTAGTTTCAGATTCAGAATCAGATTCACTCAGTCAGTGATTAGTCTCACTTTGTTGTGAGCATATTCATATTTTATTTTTTAAGATATAAAAAATATCATATACAAATATATTTTATATTATTTTATTATAATATTATATATTACAATTTGTGTAATTTGTTTGATTTATACAGTTTATTTTATAATTTAATAATTAGTCTAATTTTTCAGCTAAAAAAGTAGTTTGGCTCCTAAATGTATAATTTTAGGTTTAGGTCATTGCCTAGTCTTTTTTTAGTCTGGAGCTCTGCAGTTGAGTTTTAGGATCTGCCTTTATGAGTTGTGTATTCATGTTGCAAAACGCCGTCTCATTTGTTCTGTAGGTGTCGTTTCAGTCGTTGACTGATTTGTATCCTAGCAGGCCATTGTACTGACATCTTATGATGGCCCATTATCCTGCATTATTCACACGAGAATGGGGTCTGCTCAGCAAAGATGTCAAACCACGGCAACAAATTTCAGATGATGCATCAAAAGGACGCTGTTTTAAAGTCTCTTTCAGAAGTAACTGCAAATCCATCAAGTGTGAAAGCCAATCCATTTTCAAGTCTGCTGAGGTGTAGAGCAGTAGTTATCTTTTACTACCACCGATAGACCTTGAATTGTGAAGCAGCTGTGTGCTCTGTGAGAACTCGCAGCTCGCTCGCACTCGAGGTGAGAACGGAGGCGTCTGTGGTGTTAATTGACAAAGGCTGCGGTAGATCGCACTCTGGGTGTGATCACTGTCATGAAAAGGTTTCTGGGCCATACTGACCGGAAATAGACACCCTTCGTTAAATCATTTAAACATGCCATATGTGTACAGGACACCGGAGGAAGCTAGGGCTGGCGGTATATCGATGATATACCGATATATATTTTTTATAAACGATATGGTACAAGGCAATACCGTTTATATCGATATTCAGTAGTTCGATACGAGCACATCTGAAAAATAAAGTGGAAGACAGAGGGAGCTGCTGCAGGGAAACTACATAATCCAATTTGTCCTAAACATGAGACAAGCTTATATTAAGGGCTTTAAAAAAACTCGATAAGATATACTCAACACGTATAGTTTAAAGCTGCTTGCTCTGTCAGATGCTCTGACGGATACATGTGCTGCTGACAGAGACGCTACTTGCGCTGGTTAATGTGTTTGAGATGTGCTGTTTCCCTCAGTGCATAACTTCCATTTCACAGGTATATTCTCCATCTGTAAATGTTAGAAAGTCATGGAAATATTTCCTTCTGCATGCATTGCGAGTCTCCACTAAACTTCACAGACTTCAGTGAACGAGTGCCGCCACATGTGTGCACCAAACAGACCAGAGCGCAATGAAATAGGAACGCAAGAATTCTCACTAAAGTATACAGTTTGCTGAAATATTTGTAGTTGGAAAATAAATGTGACATACGTAGAATTTTAAACCTACAAGTAAGTGTATTTTTATAACAGTAACTGTAAAGTGACTATAATGGGGTAATCAAAATAGCCTAATACAATTAGTCTGTGCTTTTGTTTTTATTTATTTTCATATTTAGTTTAGTGAATTTAACTTATGCATTAGAAGCATTATTTTTGTTTTTAGATTGTAATGTTAGAAAGAATGTAATGTGATTTTAACCCTTTTTTGTACATAATATATATGTATATAGCCTACGTGGTTACATTCACTTTATTTGTTTTCATAGCGTTTAATATGTGTTGTTTTGTTGGACAACATTGGGCAGGATGTGAAATAAAAAAAATAAATAAATACAGATTTTTTGAAAAACAAAATACAGAGATATTCAGCCAAAATAATATACAGAGAGATAATGTGCGGAAAAATATTTCTAACTGTCTAAAGTGTCATTTTGGATATTATTTTAGGTATTTATGTGGTTTTGTTTCCCAGTTGCCATATATATATATAAGCTTTCAGGCTGTTCTGTCTTTACAGATCTAGAGGGATTCTAGCAGATGGATGAACAAGCATGGCTGACACCATAACCTTTGGCCTCCCCTCATCAATCAAATCATAATGCAACAAACACGCATTCACACTTTGCTATTGTTTTGGAGGTCTGCCAGTTTAATGCAGATCTCCAAGAAAGTCTCGCTCACTATTTTAAGATGCTCATTCACCAGCGCGTCCCCAACCCCCCAGTGTCAAATAATGGTCAAAATTAGGCTGAACAAAGTATGTTGCTTAATTGCTTTATGCTCGACTGCAATAGAAACAATTTCTCATGGGTTTCTGAGCCAACAGCTAATTAATTGCTTCCGTTTGCCATTAATGAAGACTGTTGTTAGTTCTGTAGAGTATGAGTGCAGAATTGCAGGAAAAAGTCTTGATGGTTTCCTTTGGAGTGCCACCACCCAACAAGTGATATTATCAAATCTTCCACAAAATCTGTATAATTCAATTTTAGCAACTGCAAAAGAAGATTGATAGGCTTGTGTTCAATGATATCATTGTAAGCAATATTTTTTGTAAAAAAGTTTAAAGCCACTGTTTGTAATGTTTATTATATGCTTTCGTCAGTCATAATAATCTTTGAATTATGTATATTTGAAGAGTTTTCTTAACGAATATTGCTAAAAGCAATTTATTAGAATTAGGCTAATTCGTTTGCCAGTTGTATGTAATTTGATTTATTTTTAATTCAAATAACTAATTTTTATACTTAATTACATTTACCTGAAGTATTTAAAAAAAAAATCTACACTACCTTTAAAAATGTGAAAAAAGTCTCTTGTGTACAATAATTCAGGCTTCCCTTTCTTGTTCCAAAAAAGTGAGAAATGAGAATGATCTTCTGTGACCAAAAGTCAGCGGTGTGTTCTTACAACCGTCTTACTGTAAACTTTTGACTCGAGCATATGTGATACACCACAGCACTTTGTAAAGTTGTACAAGTCTGTGACCTTGTAAGTGAATGAAACAAGAGCATCTCATTATGGGATTAGGTGTCAGTGGGTTTACATGATGGCTAACAGGATTGCATGCCAGGCATAGCACAATAGTGCCTGACCCAGACCCCCCCCATCTGTGCTCGGCACATGCTGTCTGACTGGAGCCCCTGCAGTAATATTTGCCATCGATCAGATGATGTAGCGATAGCTGCACATGGTCTGCTTCCTATCCGGTCACGGTGACACAATCTGACTGGATGGCTGTGCTGGATAAAGCATGTAAAAGACTGTGACTAGGCGATTCTCTGCTTGCCAACTCCAATATGTAATGTGTTTGGATATAAAGCCGCTGGCTTGTTCCAGATGCCTATGCTTTAGTATGACAGACAGGGTTTATTTATCCCTTTAGACATGCAAAAAACACACACACAGGACTCGGTTAGTCTGAGGTTCTTTAGTATTTGTCTGAGATCTCCTAATCTTGGGTGCCGCTGGGATGGAGGCAGCTCCAGGCCAACTGTGTTTCCTCACTCGGCTGCATCATTAACCACTAATTTGTGCCTGCTAGCATTCAAAAGATTTGATTACGGCTAAATGGCTTAATTTGCGGATATTATCCAAATGACTGTAATCTGGAGAATGGATGGTGGCAAACATTTTGTGCTTGTCAAATACAAATATTATTGTCTGCAATTGTTAAAAGTAGGTGCTCTTGCTCTAATGACCATGTTCTGTAGATTGGTGAAGGTGAAGGGGGTAATTTATGTGCTAGTTCTGTTGTCACCCAATGGAATTATAAAACAATTGATATGTAGTAGTAATAATAATAATAATAATAATAATGTGTAATTAATATTAACTTTAACATCCAAAAATGAATTTTAACCACTGTTATATGATATGATATGTGATATGATATATGATATGATATGATATGATATGATATTATTACTTTCTTTTCTGTTCCAGACTGCTTCAGCCTTCAAAAAACTTCAAATACATGGCCTTCAGACTGCAAATAAACATACCCAATGGAATTATAAAACAATTGATATGTAGTAGTAATAATAATAATAATAATAATAATGTGTAATTAATATTAACTTTAACATCCAAAAATGAATTTTAACCACTGTTATATGATATGATATGTGATATGATATATGATATGATATGATATTATATTATATTATTACTTTCTTTTCTGTTCCAGACTGCTTCAGCCTTCAAAAAACTTCAAATAAATGGCCTTCAGACTGCAAATAAACATATTACTATCCTTTAAGTATGCTGTTGATGAATCATTTTGAATGAAAATGGATTGAACGGTGATCTCTGCATACATATTTACTCCAGTGTGCTCAAGTGTTAGTATTGCTCTAATGCACCAGTTACATAACATTGATTTGCATAGCTTTCATGTATAAAACACTCTGCTGTAACAACCTCTTCAGACATTGACAAAACTGAGTGCTTTTCCATCTATAGTGACATGTAGCCTTTAAGCACTTGTCGCGACACTCCATTTGACTGCTGTCATTATGAAATCATATTATTGGTGTGTTGTCCTCATTTTAGCCTATTTATCAAACAATTCTATCCGTTGCTTTTGTCGCAACAGTTGCATTGTGTTGCTGCTGTGCAAGGATCTAAAGTATTTCTATGCAAAATGCATGTAAAAACAGCCAACTGGCTGCCTGCCGTCCCAAACGCTTGCCTTGTGCCAGAGCTGCAGGGCGCTCAGAAATGATATCAACCACATCAGAGCTCCTTCAGTAATCAGATTCATTCTCCGCCAGCCTGGTAAGCAGCCCTTCTGCTTTGATACCCGCTCGTTTAGTTTATAATGATGCACACCAGACATCAGTGTGGGCTTTTCAAACATAAGCTGTTTTTAATGGTTCATTAAAGGCTTCAAGGAAGTTTAAAGAAGAAAATAATTGCCGTTTGATTGGTAAATTTGTTTTTGGTGAGAGGAGGAGTGATATGTGTGCCATATGTTATATGTGTGTGTGTGTGGGAGTGTGGCCAGTATTTAGCAGGTGTTTGGCTGCTGTGTTTAGTGGTTTTCTCTAGCTGGGATCACTGCCATGGCTGAATGCTCTCCAAGCGGTCTCAAGGACCCTTATTGAGATGTACCAAAACATTTCCAAATAAAGACTCATTCATTAAGTTGTTGTCCATAGAGCATCTTTATAATTCACACCTTGTTGCCTGTTCGTGAACAGGCTCTTAGTGATTAGTATTTCTTTTCATGTTAATATGTGATGATAACCGTGTTATCAGTATGTTTGTTCTACGACAGAAGGGTTTGTGAGTACAAACAGTTCTTTGTCGATGTAAACCCAGCTTAACCTCGAGTGTTTGACCACTCAGCTGCAAATGTCCCACGTTGCTGCTTTGATTTACTTTCTAAGGCATTTTCAAATAGTATAGCTTTTATAAGCAGCCATACTGAGGAACCCGAGCCATATCTAGGGACCACAATAAAATAAGGTATGTTTCTATTCAATTTGCGGATTGAATTATCGGAAAAAACTGTTTGTGAATAAGGTTGTATTTCAAAATTTTTCAAAAAAAAAAGGTTTGGGGTCAGTAAGATGTTTTAATGTTTTTGAATGAAGTCTCTTATGCTCACCAAAGCAGAATTTACTTGTTTAAAAATACACTAAAAACAGTAATTGAAATATTATTGCAAATTTAAAATAACTGTTTTCTAGGGATGCACCGAAATGAAAACTCTTGGCCGAAGCCGAACAAAATGAATCACTGGGCCAAAGGCCGAATACCGAATACCGAACACGTTTTTTTGCATTTTTTCCCCCCATTTTGCCATTTTTTTTCACCATTGCATAAATTAAATAGCCAAAATGTGCTTTAAAAATATTTACTTAACACTGAAAATTTTTTTACATTCTAGCAGACATTATATCAATAAAACACAATTTAACTTAAAATTAATAAGTTAGTAAAATAATATTTTTGGCCATTTTTGAGACCCCCTTCTTGAATCAGGCATGTATTTTTTTTACTGTACAAATAAATGCAGCCTTGCTGAGCAGAAGAGACTTCTTTTAAAACATTAGAAAATATTACAGGTCCCAGTCTGAACACTGTGTGAATGCTATAATAAATGTATTAATAGAGCTGTTGTAATTATTATTATTATCATTATTATTGTCTTTTTTTATTTTATTTTTCAGAACAACAGTAAAAAATTACAATAATAACATTTGTTAATGTTGATGGAGTTCTTGCTTTTTCTCAGCTTTTATTTTGGCAGAAACCCGCAGGAAGACCTCAGTGCTTCTTTTTGTTGACAACAGCAGATTTATAAATTATTTTCATTACGAATTTGGGAAGACGTTTGTTGCATGTATCGCATTGTCACATGCCTTGTAAAAATTCATAAAAATATTACTGAGCAACTGACGAGTAACACCATTTCAGCGCAGATTTTCCTCGCGCTTTGGACTTTGAACCCTGGCGTAGCGAGCTCGTGCAGCGCCGTTTGAATGCATGCAATTTGTGCGTGTATTAGCAAACACAACGTTCTGCAGTTTATTTAATTGTTTAAGGGCATTTCGCGATTTCAGTCATCATACAGTAACCAGCAACAACCACCCTCATCAGAGACATGAGATGCAGTACTAAACAGTCTCTCGCTGTCGGTGCTTGTTATGATTTTTTGCGTCTTTCTCGGACAGCTTTAAATGTTTCCACACTGCCGACATGTTTGCTGCATTAGTGCGCGCCTCTCTATTTGACCGCGTCACGTCATTGTTTGGTACAATTTGTTATTCGGTCTTTTCGTTTATTAGTTTATAATTTCAGTTGCCGAACATTCGGTGCATCCCTACTGTTTTCCATTGTAATATATTTTGAAATGTAATATATTTATTCACTTATTCCTGCATTTTCAGCATCATTACTCCAGCCTTCAGTGTCGCATGATCCTCCAGAAATCATTTTAATATGCTGATTTGGTGCTCAAGAAATATTTTTTATTATTATCAAGGTTGAAAACAGCTTATAATTTTTTTGGAAACCGTGATACATTTTCTTCAGTATTCTTTGATAAATATAATGTTCAAAAGAACATCATTTTGAATGGTGGTGTATGGAAAATTAGTTGTTGAGACTTCCTAGTATCCTAGTAACCATCCTTATCTCCATGGCAGCACCCTAGTAACATTCTAGAACTCTCTAGCATCTTGGCGCTTAGTTTTGCGTGGGCAACAACCACACTCAATTTCTTTCATTTCTAATTAGTTAAATTGATACTTATCCTTGGTTCAAAAAAGCTTACTTTTCCCCTCAAGTGTTCATCTTTAAGAAATCACATTTAAATGAGGTATACAATCTAGGCTATGTTATTTTCTGGTCTTGTTCTCTTTATTAGTAGCATTATGTCCCAACTTGCCCTTTCAGCATGTGACTTACCTCGGCTCTTAAGGTTTTATAAACCTGGGATTTTAAAGCAGATTATCAGGGTAGTCTGGTCTGACAATCTGTCCACAGACAACCAGCAGCAGCAGCACCCTTAGGTCACATGAACCCATTTTACTAAGACGATTTATAAGCCAGATCACAAATTTCACAGACAATACCAAGTCTTGGTCTTCCCAGCTCTCTTTGTATGGATACAGCATCAGAATCATGCTTCATGTGTTTGTAGCATTGATAGACATGTACAATTGTTTTAAATCACAAATGTATTGCAGCTGAAAATTAACAGGGTAGAGAAACATGAAAATGAAGCGACAGTTCTGTCAAGCATACAGTTTTTCAGAAGGTGTGAAATTGGATCTGGCGTGTAATATAAATGGAGGTGAGCATTATGCTGTTATTGCTGTGGAGGTTATATCCTTCAATTAGTGTCACTGATCAGGCTTCTGCCTGCGGGGTGAGTCGTAAGACACCGATTCTCAGGAACCACGCTGAAGCCAATAAATCATCCGCATACGCTCCAGCTGCTGCACACGGTGCAGATATTTTCAGACAGCAATTTTCTGAACAGTAAAAGGGATGGGAGCTGTTAGCACAGTGGATGTTGAAGAATTGTCATGCACAAGAGTCATAGATTTAGTTTTTATGTTTAGCTTGAGAGTGATGAGCTGACATAAGATTTTTTTTTCAGTCAATGTGTATTTTCATATGACCAAATAGGTTGTATGATTGTTCTTGTGCAGCTTCACACAATCAACAAGGTGCGTCGGGGAAAAAAAAAAATATTGATACAGTTAGGCCTGTCGCAATAATCAATATATCGACTTGTCGCGCAATATATGTACATGACCGCAATAATTTTTGATGACGCAATATATCGCCCATAATATTTACTTAAAAATTAATTTCTCCATGTTTTGTACATTCCACTTGTGCCTGTGTCTTTTGCAGCTTCTCGAACATAACGTGGTGTAGTCATTAGATGCTAGTTCAAATTTAAAAAATGCTTCTACAAACAAAGTTTCATCTGCAGATATGGCCTTGTTTAGGGATCTGTGTCTTTGTGCATACGGACATCTGACTGCTGAGTAGTGATTGTGTTTTCCAGCAATAGTGTGCACCCTTAATTTACAGAGAAAAGAAGGTCAGGGAAAAATCTGTAGATGGAAAAATCTCCATACAAATTCTTTGTGCATTTTTCTTTTTTTCTACTTGTTACTTTGCACTTCTTGTAAGAAAATGTTTATTTACTATTTATTCAGGTTTTTTAAGGTATACAATATTTTGATACTTAATTTCCATGATGTTCTTCCGCGGGATGTGTGCAGTTCTGTTTATTAACCACTACAGCACCAAAAGTTACATAGTGCTGCTTTAAGGGGTCAGAGCAAAGAAAGAATGTAATTAAAAAGGGAATTTTATTTTGCCAACGCATTTCGGCGCACAGGCCTTCGTCAGGGCTAAAAGATTGCAGGTGTACATAGGTTCCTTTAAATGCAAACAAGGACAAAATTCAAACTTGCAAACAACCAATGAAAATATTGGATAATATATCATCCACCAATCACAAAATTCATCAAACAAACAGCCACATATTTTTTCGGAATAAATTTATAGGTATAGTCAACAAACAGACATATAGTGATACTCCATTCAAAACATTTATGCAAAAAAAAAAATGTTAAAGAATACAATGCACACCTGTATGCAAAATCATTATGGAAACAGTCTTATAAAAATTATTTTAAAACAAGTTCTTCATTCATCCCAATAGGAAACAAACTTTTTAAATAAAAAATCCAAAATGCCTCTCTTCTTTTCCTAATTAGATCCGTATCACCTCCTCTTACTGGAATTTTTATGTTCAATACCAAAAAATAGAAAGGAAGACACAGAATGAAAAAGTGTCTTTAAAGTGTTTTGCTACTGGTTTAGTTGTCACCTCTTTTTATTGAACTCCTGTGTTCAGTAATACGATCCCTTAAACACCGAGATGTTTCTCCAACATAAACTTTTTTGCAAGGACATTGTATTATATGTGACCCCGGAGCACAAAACCAGTCTTAAGTCGCTGGGGTATGTTTGTAGCAATAGCCAAAAATACATTGTATGGATCAAAATGATTGATTTTTCTTTTATGCCAAAAATCATTAGGATATTAAGTAAAGATCATGTTCCATGAAGATATTTTGTAAATTTCCTACTCTAAATATATTAAAACTTAATTTTTTATTAGTAATATGCATTGCTAAGGACTTCATTTGGACAACTTTAAAGGGCGATTTTCTCAATATTTAGATTTTTTTGCACCCTCAGATTCCAGATTTTATACTTTTAATAGTTGTATCTCGGCCAAATATGGTCAGAACCTAATAAACCATACATCAATGGAAAGCTTATTTATTCAGCTTTCATATGATGTATAAATCTCAATTTCGAAAAAATGACCCCTATGACTGGTTTTGTGGTCCAATATATATATATATATATATATGCCATTTTTAGTATTGCATGTAATAAAACTTTTAATGTGTATATCTTTTTAAAAAAATAAGGTGTTCAAAACACTTTATATTTTTGGTATAATTTGGTATAATTTTGGTATTTTCATATGACTACAGACATTTAGATTTATTCATTTAGCAGTAGGGTTGGGCCGATAGACGATAAATTGCCAAGGTGTTCGTAGAGGGCTGCCATCGTCCATCGCCGATGGCTGACAGACATCACGATGTTGAGCGGGCATCGTGATTCCCTCACTGATGAGATGAAGACTAAAATATCTAGTGGAATATGAAAATGTATGTTTTGTATGTTCGTGGTCTATAAACATAATGACAAATCCTTCTCGAGCAAGTCCTGTGCAGCGCTGCCGACGACTTCCGTAATCCGAATGAAGTACGCTGAAGGCGTTCTCTTGCTCTCCGTCGGGTTGATGTGTGCGCGTGCTCTTCCGGGAGAAGTGCCCATATAAGGAATTCCGCTCTTTATGACATCATACAGGGCCATACTCAAAAAAAACTTTACGAAGCTTATACGAACCCTGAAGGAGTGTATTTGGCACAGAAATACCCTCATATGTTCAACTCATTTTTTGAAACTTTGGTCATGAATCCAACTCTTTAACAGTGCAAATAAGTCAGAATGCATGAAATAGCATTAGACCCCCTCTTTAACATTTTTATTATGTAATGTATACATTTGTACTGGTAATATTGTTAGATCCTTTATGAAAATGTGTTTCTCATCATTTTCTCAATCACTTAATGTAATGTATAAATATACTCTAATTCTGTACTTTGGGACTGCTAAGACCATGAAAAATAAACAATATACACAGTAACTAGTGACAGGTATTTTGCATTATAGCTCATACTGAATTGTGTACTGGGAGTTTGTATTGTCCAATTAGTATCCAATAACTCTCTGTTTATAATTATGGTTAAGGATCGGCTAAGTGCTCGCTGAAGAGCTATGTCTTTTAGCTTTGTTTTGAAAGGCGTGTTTCTTAACAGCTGATTCAGGCAGACAGCCTTGTGGATGGACCCTGCTGTTGACGACATCAGTCTGCTGAGCTCATTTTGTTTCCCTGCGGCCTCCTGCTTCCTGCCGCACACAATGAGATCAGCACTGCAGGAGTATCCCCTTTCACCCAGCAACTGCTGGTGTACTCACATTTCGGGTTCAGGCACTGATTAGCCGTTGAAGAGAGCAATCTGCCCTTCACATCAACCTCTGCATCCAGACAGTGCAGTTACTGCAGTGTTTCTGCAGTCTGAAGCTAAAGCACACTGTATCTGTCCTCTCTGCTTTCAGAGCTCAAAGTCTTCAGTCAACACTAATGAGCTGCTGAGCTTCTGCTTGCTCTCAGCCCGAACAAACTGCGGCGGCAAATGCCACTGCACACTACTTCTGCATTATATCAGTGTGTGATTTTGTGCTCTGGCTTTAAGCTGGCGTACAGTTGTGCTGAAACATGCATCCTCACAGAAAACCAAAATAATTGGTTGTTGTCTGGGCTTGGTTTTATTCAGCAATAAAATAAACTTCTTCTTTCCTATTTTTTTCCCGCCAACAGTAAATAAGCACAAGCCATGGATTGAGACCACGTATCATGGTATCGTAACGGAAAATGACGACAAAGTTCTCCTGGACCCTCCGCTGATAGCCTTGGATAAAGATGCCCCGTTGCGCTATGCAGGTAAGATCCTCCATCTTCTGGTCTCAAATGAGGCTGTCAGCCATTTTGCTTCCTCATGCTTTCCAAACCATAAAGAGATAGTTCACCTAAAAATCAAAGTTCTGTCATCATTTCTTCCATAAAAAGAATTTTCATAAAAAGGTGTGCTTTTCTGTGTAATGAAAGTGAATGGGAACTGGGGCTGTCAAGCTCCAAAATAACAAAAAAGCACCATAAAAGTGTCATAAAAGCAGTTCATATGGTTTGAGCATTATATTCCAGGACTTTTTAAGCCAAACAATAGCTTTGTGGGACAATTTCAGCCGTTATTTATTGAAAATTTCCCCTTTGCTACAGAGTTATCGTTAACTAAACTAAAACCATTAAAAAAATCCATTATTTGAAATAAACATTAACTGAAATAAAATAAAAAGTTATTTTATTTCAGCATGTTGCCAATGCAACTTTCCTCATTTTCATTTAGTTTAATTTGAAATGATAAAATAACTAAAACTAAATAAGCTAAAATTAAAAATGAAATAAGCCTAATAAAAACAATAGACAAATAAAAAATACTAAAAATGACAAAAACACAACATAATTGCTCAGATTAAAAGTGGATTTATTTTTTTACATTATTCATTTGAAACTCCATTGGTTCTTGTTTGTCATGTGAGCAAACATCATTGTTGCCATCAATTCTCATATGATGCTTTTAACTGTTTATTTCATTTATTTATTTTTTTGTCATATTGGACTTTGACAGCGTCTGTGCCCATTCACTTAAAAATGCACCGTTTACACAGAAGTCATCATACAGCTTTGGAACAACATGAGGGAGACTAATGACAGAATTTTCATTTTTATCATAAGAAGTGTGTTGCAGTGAGGACCATGGAGTATATGCACCCGATTTGTCTCCAGTTATTAAAGCTGTCAAATATTGATGTTATTCATGAAATGATGTTATTCATGTTTTCATAGAAAAGTCAGCAGAAGTTTTCTAAAAGTAACTTATCATTTTGAATATCAGTTGGTTTTAATTTAGTCCGCTAGGAACCATAATTAAAGTCTTTTGTGAATTTGTTTTGAATAATTTTTCTCTTGCTCTGGACTCTTGGTTCTTTAGTTTGATAATGTATTGATGGTATGACTAAGCTTTCCTACTTCCATTTAGTCAATTATCCTTAGTATACTGTATTAAACTTTAAAATAGCTCTATAACAAACCATAATTTCATTTTGAATAAAAGACCTAATATCACCAGCTTGCTGTTGAACTTGTTATAATGTACTGATATGATTGGTGAAGTCAGCTCTTGTTGGTAATTAGGTTTGTAGATATTCTTGCAGCCTGTAATGCTATTGGTTAATGGGGCTGTTTGTTTCTCCATGTACTGCTTTATGCTTCTTGAGTTTATATTTGCTTGTGTCCCTAGACATTTAGCAGTAGATGTAGCACAAAACTGAATTTCTAAAACACTGGGTTCCACTGATCCCTACAAAATCCTGGTGCGAGCTATGATGGATGTTGGTGGTGTGCTTTTCCCTTATCTTTTTTCCACATATTGGATATAATACGTTTGAAGATCCAATTGAGGCATTTTTAAGCATGTTGGAGTAATAAGCTCATATTTAATTAGTACAGATGAAGATAGGCAGTCTATAAACCCCTCATTTTATTAAATTGCCCCTCTCCTGTTCACCAGGCAGCTAGTCGCCAGACTTCTAGAGCTCTTCTGATATCAAGATCAATGAAATTTCTTCTTACTCTGCTTGTTTCCTGTGAGAGGGAATGTGCAGCCCTAGCATTGGCTCTGGCCATTTTTAATCACTTAGAGATTTACTATGACCTTGTTTCAAATCTCTTTATGCAGTGGTCCATTCTCAACGCACTCCCTCCTTTCTCACGGTTTTAGTTCCAGTCCTTGTTATTCTCCTGGTGCACCCTGAATATGGGACACTGCTATCAAATTAGTGGCAAACATTTGGGAGAAAGATGGGTCCACGAGCACTAATGTGGTTTACCTTGAGTTATTTGTATAAATATTAAAGCACTTAGGTAATTTTTCAATGATAATCTTCCCCTCAAGCCGCAGCACCTCATAAATATATAATTCCTCCGATAGTTCATAAGCAATCATTTCAGTAAGCTTTGTTTGTGTGAGCCAGCAGTGAGAGTGCAGACATTTGGCACACTGATTATATTAACAAGCTTTCTTAAATTCACTTTGAAGCGTCACATGGCTGTGTGGGTGACTGGCGCATTCTTAGCATCTCTGGTGCCATGCTGACTAACTCACTTTACTCTGATCAGGGAGCTTGGCAAAAGTCACACAGAACTGGTGTGCCATTTACATTCATTTAAACCAGACCATGTTGCTAAAGCTAACCTGAGAACTGTTGAGGTACACAAGCATCCAAGTTGGGCTGCACAATTAATCGAATTTCTAATCGCAATTACAATTACGGATGGCACAATTACGTAATCGTTCTAAAGAAGAAACCAATCCGATGTATATTTGACATTTGAGGCTTAATACTATAGAAAAGCAATAAAAGTTTTTCAGTTAGTGTTTTCAGCTTGTTTATTTTCCTATAAAAATATGGCATGCAGTTGCGTCAAACAAAGGTGTAAACATCATTCATTTAATCGTAATTAATAATCGCAATTACAATTTCAAAGGAATAATCGACATTTATGATTTTTGTCATAATCGTGCAGCCCTACATCCAAGTAGCTTTTCATTAATGTCAGAAATTTACTTATTGTATTGTTTTGGAAAAAATGTCATTTTTATCATTTAAATACTATATGCGTTTTATTAACCATTTTCTATTTGTTTAATTATGTTTGTATATATTTATTGTTGCATTATTTTTATGGATTTAATATATATATATATAACATCATATAATTCATAGCAAAGGCATTTTGGTTCCCAAAATGTGAAATCTCTATGGATTTATTTAGTGTATATGAAAAGTTGCTTCAAAGGGTACAGTGTCCCATTAGGGGCAGACATGCAGCATCATGATCGATGTTCTACTGGCCTTTTATAAACCAGCTCCAAGCATCGATTTCCACTGCAGACATGATGTAGTCTATAGAGAGCTCTTACATTCCTATCAGTTCCTATCAGACTATTCAGTGCCAGCTCGTTGTCAATTTCAATATTTCCTCGGACTCATTGTGAGCAAATCCTTTAACTTTTTCAGAACTCTAAAACTCAAATGCTTAGGCAGTAATGAAGCAGCAAATCAAATAAACAATTAGGTCCCTCCGCTAGTCTTTTTTTTCTCACTTCTCTGCTATTGTTACATCTTCATCGATTCCTCTGTGCAATATAGCAGTCTGAGGGAACGAATCAATATTCATTGTGTTTTGCCTGATGGGAAATGGAAGGTTATTGGAGTTGGCACTTGGCATGCAGGCTGAAGCGCCAGTCTGGGTTTTAGGGGAAGTGTGGGGATGTACAGTCATTAAAGCTCCAGAATGCACTGATGAGGCACAAAGATTCCACCGCATGACTTGCTCTGAACAGCAGATAAATCCAGCAAATCCATCTCTAATTGTGAGGGTAAAAACAGGGTGGACAGGTCCACCAGCAGAGGCCACTGATAGGGTCAAACTGGACCCTTTAGCAGTCAGCCAAGCAGAAGTTTTTTTCCCCTTCTTTTTTTCTTTTTTTAATAAAGTCGGCTAATTTAAGTGCTGATACTACTATAAAAATTTTTTTTTGGCTAACTCTTATTCTTTCATATGGTTGTGCAATTCATTGTTTTAACCTTAACAGGGACTCTTTGGCAATTTCCTCCAGTGGTCAAGGCTGTTTTTGGTGTTACTGTGACTGTTAATGTGGACTCATCAAAGTATATTGTTTCATGTTGTATACAGTCATAATAGGGCTCAGAATACCCTCAGAATTAGCATGATGCAGATTGCTACGACTGTTAGGGTCTGTGAGATATTGTCTCACGTTTGCAGTGCAAAGAGGCTAAAAGCGATCTGTACTAGGGCTGGGCGATACAGCAACAAAATTTTGAAGCATAATTTTCAATATATATGCATTTGCCCTAAAATGTCTTTATTTTATTTGCATTATTTTTATTTATTGTATTTTAACATTTTGTTTAAATTAATTATTATTATTTTTTATTATTTAATTAACTTGCTGTATTTTATACCTCTTGGATTAAACATTTTTCATTTGTTTGGTTAGAAATAATAGTAAAAGAAATAAGAGTATCGAGAGTATTTACTTACACATCTCTTTAAAACATTCAACTATAGGAAAAATATAATTGTGAACATTTTTTAGTGATGATGCAAATGTACTGATGAATCTGAGTTTTGAATCAATTCACTGAAATGGACAGGTCGAACCGATTCATGGAAATGAGTCCCAACTTTAATGGCATTTTTTAAAGTCAGAGGCACTATTAAATCATATCTGTCCCTATGCTCTCATAAAGAGGTTGTGACACACTCTTCAAGAATCTTAATGGCCAAGTTAAAAGCAAATTAAAATAGTTTATATATTCACAGTGTTGTTTAATTTTATATTGCAGCAGAGTGATCATAAATATTCAATATATCTTGCCCAACCCTAATCTCTACTAGTGTGAAAAGTCAAATGAGGTATTTTGAGTCCTCGGCTGCTTCTGTGACATCTGTCTTCACTTTCTTGTCTCTGTGTTTCTGTGCATCTCGTTCTTTCTCTGACTGACCTGGGTTTATCTTTTCTCCCTTCTTGTAGAGAGTTTTGAGGTGACCTTCACCAAAGAAGGTGATGATGGGCTCTTTCTACTGCCTTGTAACCGTTTTATTAACCCACTAACGCAAATACAAAAGAAATCGGCACTTCACACGGAAACTCCTATCATGCTCTTTTTAATCTCTTCCCAGTTCTTCTTCTTTTTGGTTTTGTTTTGTTTTGTTCTCTCACCTTTGAATTTGTTGGAAATGGATGCAACTGGATGATAAGTGTGATACGGGGATAACAGAATCTAGAAATATCTATGCATGAGACATCCATTGAAGTTTGCAGATCCTAACAGTACTTCAGCTCCAAAACAGAAAAAAATAGTCTTCTGAAAGTTTGTTTTCAGAGACATCCTCTTTGTAAAGTACCTTTTAGGGGTTAACTTTTAGCACTACAGATCTTAAATCTGTGAGACTCTGACGCTCCAGAGTTCAGTTCCTTCTCAAAAACGACATTGCTGAGATTGTTAAATGATGCAAACTCTCTGCTGTCCGGTCTGTGGTGTTGGTTTGATCTCTAGTTCGAGCCTCTTCACCCTCTCCTCCACTAATCTGAAATACACGGCATGGCAACTACTGCTGGTTGATGTGGATGTCAAGCAAATGGATATTTCTAACCCCAGCTCTCATCCAGCCTTTAAGTTTACTGCCTCTGCTCCTTTGTTGTTTTATTGTTTAATTCTTTCAGTTTTTTAAAGGTTTAAGAGAGACAACATTGCACAGGAAGACTTCCTTCATGCCCAAATCTAGTTTTAAGGGGGAATTTAAACTCCAAATGAGGGTTTTTTGCTTGTTTGTTTGTATATTTGCTTTGATTTGTGAAATTCTGATAGGATGCTGGATCTCTGTCATAAATCCTTCTCATCGCCCCATGATTAACTTAACACTTTAACCTTGCTTTCTTGTTTAAATGTGTTATTTGTAATCAAAAATCTGCATTAAACACCTTAAGTACTTCTTTAAATATGTTATGCTATTAAATACAACAGATATCTGTTCATTGGTTCATATCATTTCCTTCCTGTCCTTGTATATTAAGTATTCCTGTGAAATGCCTGTCCACATTCTGGGTTTCTCACTGCATGACTGGATGCAATGTGATCACATGGCTTGGACCAGACACTCAGTATCCCCCTTTTAACTCTCCCTTCCACTTCCCCAAATACTCACCCCATCCCACAGTGCTTCTGGCTTCCTCCACAGACACCTTCACCTCCCACCTCCCACCTCCC
>NW_015655609.1:78260-91228 GCF_001515625.1 Sinocyclocheilus rhinocerous | reverse complement strand
TTTTAACTCTCCCTTCCACTTCCCCAAATACTCCCCCCATCCCACAGTGCTTCTGGCTTCCTCCACAGACACCTTCACCTCCCACCTCCCACCTCCCACCTCCCCTCAGTGTTTCAATCCCTTTGGCTGCCAAACCAACTTTGGCTGTTCTTATTTGAGTGTGGCGTGTTATTAGTTTGGTTGTGGGTTTCTTTTATCTCATGAACAGCAGTTGGTGCTTCGGCTCACTGGTGGGCTTGACTAAACACGCGTGTGCCATTTGCAGGGGAGATCTGTGGCTTCAGGATTCATGGGCAGAACGTGCCGTTCGCGGCGGTGGTGTTGGATAAGTCCACTGGCGAGGGCGTGATCCGGGCCAAGGATAAACTGGATTGTGAGCTGCAAAAGGAGCATACCTTCACCATCCAGGCCTATGACTGTGGAGAGGGACCTGATGGCGGCAACATGAAGAAATCTCACAAGTGCGTATCTGGTTTGGCAGATTTTAATGATAAAATAGAGATTACTGGAAATAATGGTGGGAATGGCACCAGAATGCGGCCAAAATGGTTCGCATAAGCATCCTAGTTGCTTCAACGTGTCAAAATGTGATTAAAAGTGTAGCGTTGGTAAGATTTTTGCATATATTTGATAAAAAATGCAGCAAATATTGTGAAATATTAGAATCATTTAAAGGTGACATATCATGAAAATCTGACTTTTCCAGGTTTTAAGTGCTATAATCAGGTCCCCGGTGCATCTACCAAACAAGGAAACATGAAAAAGATTAACCCAGTAACTTTGTTTTTGGAAGCCTTTTTCTGCAATCGTCTGAGAAAACGAGCGCATCTGATTTCGCTCCTTTGGTGACGTGGCAAAGGGATCTCATTATAATATTACCGCCCCTTAATCTGCACGTTTCCACCCATGGTGCCATTATTGTGTTTTCGCAAGCGACAACGGTGTACTAGTTCTAATGCCATGGCGAAAGTTTGAGCAAAACATGCTAACTGTTCTGTCTTTAGCTGCACAGACGAGCACAGAACACTATTTACAGTCCCAGCCTCAGAGGAGACAAGAGAGCAGTGGATTTATTGATTTATTTAATGTATATTGCTGCTGCCAAACAGATCTAAAATAAACATGTGATTTATTTCCCAGCTGTTTACCTTCACAGACATAACCGACTGTTTTTTTGTAACTCGTGTGTTTTTAACGTAAACTTGTGTGTGAATGAGTACTCACATGCTGTGACAGCCGCTTTCTGTCCGTGTGCTTCGGATGTGTGCTCTCAGAAAACCGTATATCAGAAGTTTAAACTAATATGGTTTAAAATGCATGATTTCAGCGCGATAAACATGATAATCAGAACCAAAACAGATTTTAACAGTTTTTAGCAGGTACGAGCTGTAATGGCGAAGCTCTATTCTGGAAAAGGGGGCGGGGAGCAGCAGCTCATTTGCATTTAAAGAGACAGGCCCGAAAAACAGCGTGTTTCTGCTTCCACAAAATAGGAATTTTCAAAATGATATAATAAATGATCTGTGGAGCATTTTGAGCTGAAACTTCACAGACACATTCTGGGGACACCAGAGACTTATGTTACATATTGTAAAAAGGGGCATAATATGTCTCCTTTAAAATAACTGTTTTCTATTTTAATATATTTTGAAATGTAATTTTCAGCAGCCATTACTCCAGTCTTCAGTGTCAAATGATCCTTCAGAAATAATTCTTATAAGTGATTTGGCGCTCAATAAACAATTTTCTTTTAATTATTATCAATGTTGAAAACAGTTGTGCTGCTTAATATTTTTCTGGAAACCATGACGTTTTTTTTTTCAAGACTCATTTGTAACTTTGTATCTTTTATAACATTATAAATGTCTTTACTGTCACTTTTGATAAGTTCAATGAATCTTTGCTGATTAAAATTATTAATTTTGTTTAAAAAAATTCTTATTGACCCCAAACTTTTCAACGTTGTGTATATGATATGATGTATATGCAAATAAAACAAAAATTATTGAAGCATGTTTTACAAGAAAATGCTATTCCAGTTTTCCTTCTTCAAAATTTCACACTTAATTCAACATGTTGCTTGTTGTTTCTTTGTAATTGTGAAATTTACTAGCAATTTCTGAGTGAAAAGTTTCTACACCATTTATTTTCAGTGTAACAAATAATTAATGAATTTCCATAAACACTATGGTTAAGTCAGCTGTAAGTTAAGTTTTACATTAGATGCATACAAGATTTGCTGTACACAACAACTTGATATTAATCAAATTCAGCATTGAAAAATGACATAATTTAGTAAACCTATTCTATTCTATTCCCACTTGTAGTTAAATTTAAAAAGGTAAAGGCCAGACACCATTTATTTGTTTAGATCTATCATGTATATAGAGAACATCTAGGGATTCATTTGACCCATGCTTTTTATTTGATGTCTTTTAATTTCTTTTTTTTTTTTTTTTGTGGCGTTCAGCAGCCATATACCCATGATATCACATTTGAAATATTACAACACTGGAGGTTCCTGTGAAAGACTGTGTCCCATTAGATAATGCATAAATGAATTATCCATCTGTTAACAATCAAGACTTGCGTCACTGGCATGTGTATTCCTGCTTGTCCAATTCAAGTTTATTAATCAAGCTTTGATGTCCCCTAGGGCTACCGTCCACATCCAAGTGAATGACATGAATGAGTATTCACCGGTGTTCAAAGAGAAGTCCTACAAAGCCACAGTGATCGAGGGCAAAAAGTATGACAGCGTCCTGAAGGTGGAGGCTGTGGACGCTGACTGCTCTTTCCAGTTCAGTCAGATCTGCAGCTATGAGATTGTCACCCCAGATGTGCCCTTTACCATTGACAAGGATGGTAAGTGCTGCCAATTCAGATCTCCTGCCAAAACTCCAAGTTATATCCCTACCAGTGATATTGACATCTAGATCAGTGGTTCCCAAACCTGTCCTGGAGGCCCCCCTGCCCTGCACCTTTTGTATGTCTCCCTTATCTAACACACCTGATTCCACTCATCAGCTCGTTAGTAGAGACTGCAAGAACTAAATTGGGTGTGTCTGATTAGGGAGACATACAAAATGTGCAGGGCAGGGGGTCCTCCAGGACAGGTTTGGGAACCACTGATCTAGATCATTGTTATTCATGTGCCTATAAAAATTGATTTGTGGAAACAAGCAGCCATTTTAGAATCAGTAGCATACCTAATGTTGACATTAGCAATCTGTCACCTTGAGTTCTGGCCTGAATTTAAGCATGATAATTTCGATTTGGCTTACCTAGCTGGTGAGGTCATTGCTTGTTAATTCTCCTCATAAACAGGCAACATCAAGAACACAGAGAAGCTGAACTACAGCAAGGAACGCATGTACAAGCTCACTGTGACCGCATATGACTGCGGTAAAAACCGTGCGTCTGAGGACGTTCTTGTGAAAATCAACATCAAACCCACCTGCAAACCAAGCTGGCAAGGTATCAAAGAACTCTGGATCTTTTGTCCCTCATACACTCAAGCAAACGCAGGAGTATTATTTTGTGGTTTATAGCTGGAAAGCTCAGCTATCAAGGTCAGTTTGGTTTGAGCCGATGCAAGTGCACAACTTTGTGTTTCAACTAGTGGTCGACCGATATATCGCCAAGGCCAATATATCGGCCGATATTTGGCATTTTTCAAATATCGGCATCGGCCGAAAAGTTTTTATTTTGAACTTTTATTTTGACGGCGCGCCAGACTTTTATTTTGATGGCGCTGAGAACGGCAGTAATAAAAAGGCAAACATTATAATACTTTCTCGTTTGCCGTCAGCATTCAGCAAATATGCATTTACATCATTTAAACAAATCTTTGAATGGCTAATGAAAATTTTATTTCACAAACCTTGCAAACTTAGTCGAATCCAGTTGTGAGATCTTGTGAAGTGTGCATGTGACCTGCATGATCGCGTGTTCTCTGCGTGACTTTCGGTCCATGCAAAATGAATGCTTTAAACATTAAATTCGTGATTTTAAATTATGCTGCGCTTTATGCATTTGCCCACTGTCATATTCATGTCATTTTCACTGTGTGCTGTATGTAAAATGAGTGTTACCTTGGCTTTATTTGAAAAAATATGATTCCCAATGCACACAATCTTCCCAGAATACTGAGTGCTCTGTTGGTTACAGTTTACTTGCTTTTTAATTATATTTTTATTAAATATTTATTTATTTGTGAAAAATACTTTGTCATCTAAAGTATAAGTATGTTTATTTTACAAATTTATTTTTTTAATCCATTAAAAATCCCTTAAATATTAATTAAAATAAATACAATTATATCGGTTTTATATCGGTCATCGGCCACCTTGCTTTCCAAGATATCGGCATCGGCTGTCAAAAAAACAATATCGGTCGACCACTAGTTTCAACATGTTGTTTGTGTACATGGTAACAGTTTAAAAGCCAAATCCACCATTATCACTAATAGTTCAACACTATCTGTTAGGGCTGTCCATCCATAAAAAAAAAAATATTTAAGTAAAAAAAAAAAAGAAGGTTGTTTGCTGTTGGTTTTATGTTAACTAATGTTAATGTATACAGCGTTTAATGTTAAAATATTTAATAATACACTACTGTTCAGATGTTTGGGGTCGGTAAGATAATTTGATGTATTTTTTTTTTTTTGCAAGAAATCAGTATATTTACTTATTGACATATATTTATTTTATTCAGCAAGGATGCATTAAATTGATAAAAAAATGACAGTAAAAACATTTATTCAAATGTTCCAAAAGATTTCTATTTCAAATTAATGCTGTTCTTTTGAATTTTCTATTCATCAAATGAATCCTGAATTCCATAGAAATATTAAGCATCATAACTCTTTTTGACATTTTTTGACATTATGAATGTTCCTTGAGCACCAAATCAGCATATTAGGATGATTTCTGAAGAATCATGTGACACTGAAGACGAGTAAAAAAAAATCAGCTTTGCATCACAGGAATAAATTACTTTTTAAAATATATAAAAATAGAAAACAGTTATTTTAAATTGTAATAATATTTCACAACAATACTGTTTTTACTTTGTTTTTGATCAAATAAAAGCAGTTTTTTGTTTTTCAAAATCATACCGATCCCAAACTTTTGAATGTTATTATATGTAAATCATATATTAAGTATTGTTTATTCTTAACTAGTATTAGCATGTACAACCTTATTGTAAAGCGTTACTAAATACTCGTTGTGAGTCTGTTTTGTGAATGACACATTTTCTCTTTGATGTTGATAGGATTTAATAAAAGGATTGAATATGAGCCTGGTACAGGAAGTCTAGCCCTGTTCCCCAGCATGCACCTGGAGACCTGCGAGGAGCCAATCACCTCCATTCAGGTCAGCATCATGCTGGAGACTAATCACATCGGCAAGGGTTGTGACCGCGACACGTACTCCGAAAAATCCCTGCACAAGCTGTGCGGTGAGTCCAGACTTCCTTATTGTTATTGAGTTACATTAACATCAAGATCATTAAATGTGCTTATTACATTAAGCAACTAAATTTGTAAACTATTTTAGACTAATTTACATAATCGTATTACCTCCATAATCACACAGGCACATGCTGAACCATGATGCAAACACTGTTTTGGGATACTCTAATGAATAACTGTTTGTGTGCCCATCCAGGTGCCAGCGCTGGCACTGTGGAGCTGTTGCCTGCTCCCAGCAACTCTGCCAACTGGACTGTTGGCTTGCCCACTGACAATGGGCACGACAGCGACCAGGTGTTTGAGTTTAATGGCACCCAGGCCATCAAGGTCCCTGAGGGTGTGGTGAGCACCACCCTGAAAGAGCCCTTCACCATCTCAGTGTGGATGAGACACGGACCTGGAGGCAGGGAGAAGGAGACCATACTCTGCAACTCTGACAAGACCGGTAATGACATTCACACACTGACAGGACTGAGAGGGATGTGTTATTTGTGTGTCCTCTTCATCTTTTTACTTCAGTAGGGCTGTCAAAATCATCATGTTATTTCATGCGATTAATTTAATGTGTTATTAACACTGTTAACACATTTATTTAATTTAACACTATAATGGATAAAGTGATGTACTTGACCGCACTGTTTTATTGCGGCTTTTTATTTTTTTAATCTATTATTTTATTTCTGTTATTATTATTGTTGTTGTATTTTAGTTTCATCTCATGATATCTACCAGGCATTATGTGGAGTATTACAAAAAATAATCACTTTAATAATTCCTTTTGTTGGTTTTATGTAAATGTATATACATAAATATACACAACTGTTCAAAAGTGTGGGGTCAATAATTTTTAAAGAAATTAATACATTTTTCAGCAAGGATGCATTAAATTGTTCAAATGTGACCGTAAAGACATTTCTTATTATTTTATTTTATTTTTTATTTTTTTTAATTTGTCTGTTTGTCACATTTTATGTGTGATATTCCAAAAAATAATCACTTATAATCTTTTTCCAAATATACAGTGTTCCAGGGTTATTTACATTCAAACACGCACACACATATTCTGAAATACGTGTCATTACACAAATTGCTGTATTGTTTTGTTTTCTTTCCTTTAAAAGGAATTGAATGCATTAACTACAAAAGAAAAACATATAATGTTTGAAAATATATAACAATATATTTAGCAATGCTGTAAAAATTTCACTGAGTAGCGTTTCATTATGTTTTTGAAGGTTATGCAAGGGTTGCTTGTAGTAGTTCTGTGAAATGGGAATCTCACTCTCTGGTCATTGAAGCTAAATTCTCAGTGCTAGAAAAAGCTCATCAGCTGGCCCTTATGTAAGGCTGATTACATCACAGTTATGCCCCCATTTATGGGTTCTTAGAATTGACAAGACAGTTGACCCTGAGAGGTCAAGTAAATATCTACAGCGGATCTAAATATTCATAATTAATTATAACTAGTTATGATTAATTATTCATATTTCCTCATGAGCTGATTCGTTACAGGAAATTGCTCAGTGTTTTCTAGGAGAGTGTGGCTGCAGCAATCCATGCATACTTGGATATGTGTACAGTGCACATTAAATCTGTTTATCCGCATTTGAGTGTGAAAAACTCACAAATTTGTAACATGCAATCTGTCATGTGATAAACAAGTGATATTAAAAATTGTTTTTTATTTTTCAAGCTCTATCTTTGTACTCAGCGGGTGTTGCATTCCTTCGGTTCAAAAGACGTGAAATAAAAAGCACCCTTCCACAAAAAAAAGTGTCTCACACGGCTCCAGGGGATGAACAGAGGCCTCCTGTAGCGAATCGATGTGTTTTTGTAAGAAAAATATCCATATTCAAAACGTAATAATCACTTGAATCTAGCTTGCGCACACTGTTGTACACGGAAGCAGTTCCGGGGGAATTACGTATGAGAAGGATGACTTGAGGGTGAGTAATTTATGGGCTAATTTTCATTTTTGGGTGAACTAACCCTTTAACATGAATTATCATTGACAGAAGTGTGGTTTTTATTCTTGTATATGTGTCTTCTGCAGAGATGAACAGGCACCACTATTCCCTGTACGTACACAACTGTCGTCTAGTGCTGCTGCTGCGTCAGGAACCCACCGAATCCGAGAACTACAAACCAGCTGAATTCCACTGGAAACTCGATCAAGTGAGTCAACTTGAGCCTCTTCAGAAGCACTCAGTTTTGAAAGACGCATTTGTGTTATTAAATGCTATGTTTAGCTACTAGCAGTGAATAGGTCACATCATGTGTTGAATTAGGGCGTAAACATACTTAAGTAAAGCTGTTGATCCATAACATTCTCTTTCTAAATAGTCCATATTACACTTTCTACCAGTAAAAGTGCATTTTTATACATGAAAATATATGCCTGCCAAATTATATTTTAGGAAGGGGGTTGCTTGCTAGAGCATTGTCATAACTGAGGGTCCTTAACATTAAAAACATTAAAATACCTTTTTTTACGCAAACTTAATTGTACATTTAGGACGGCACAAGTTTTTCTGAATGCTTTAGCTAATGCAATCTGTAGTTAAACCGAGGCCCTGATCTAGTATCTCTCCTCCCAGGTGTGTGATAAAGAATGGCATCACTATGTGTTGAACATCGAGTTCCCAACAGTGACTTTGTTTGTGGATGGTGCCACCTTTGAGCCCTTCCTGGTCACGGAGGATTACCCTCTGCATGCCTCCAAGATCGAAACCCAGCTCACCATCGGCGCCTGCTGGCAAGGTACTCTCTCTAATGATCTATTGATTCTCTTCACACACAATGATGCAACCTCAGGTTTAGACTTGAAAGCTCTTTGTCGCCAGCTGCAGTTGAAATTTAAGCATGGTCTGTATTAGTAAGTAGTTTGTCTTCGCAATTTGTAGAGTTGCTTATTTCATAACCCCAGTCATAGATGTAATATGACATTTTTAACATGTCATGAATTAGATAACCTTTTAAAGACTTTTAATCTAAAAATGTTTTGTGGCTTTTATTCCATGTCATTTTTATACTAGTGTACTTCTAAAATTTTAATAAAAAATAAATACAATTTTACTATTATTATTTTTATTTAGGGTACAAGCACGAAGAACAGAAACCCTATCGTTTATGTAGGGATTTTTACTCTTATTGTTATTATTATTAAATGACAGTATTATTATTAATAACCCGTGTTGGGGGTAACGCATTACAAGTAATGCGAGTTACATAATCAGATTACTTTTTTCAAGTAACTAGTCAAGTAACGCATTACTTTACATGAAAATATCTTTTTATTTTAATTTATTTTATTTGACCATTTATTCACTAACACCTCTCCTTTTCGCCATGTTGAGAGAAATTAGGAATCAGCCTGAGGCTTAATAATATCACTCTTGGTGTGAAAGGGCCTTTACAGGTTTCAAAAATGTAGCTTTTGTTTTTTTGTTATTAAAAATGAATAAGCAAGCCCAGCTCAGGTGACAAAAAGTAATGCATTACTTTCCATAAAAAGTAACTAAGTAACGCAGTTAGTTACTTTTTTATGGAGTAACGCAATATTGTAATGCAATACTTTTAAAAGTAACTTTCCCCAACACTGTTAATAACCATTGGTAGTTGTATTCAATATTTTTCAAATAAATTACATTTAATCAGTTGAATTAAATACTTACATAAAATATTTATATAGTGTTTTACATATATTTGTTCAATAAAATGCTCTCTAGAATTAGAATTCTTTCTTGGCGTCTTTAATGCATGACACCATGTATCAAGTGACTTTATTTCCCTTGACTATATTGAGCCCTGGTCTTTCCCTGCTCTTCTGTCTTACCTCCACAGACCTCTCAGGACATGACAATGATACTGAGACTCTCTCAGAGACTTTGACAGGTTGCCCTTATCTTTCCTTATCACCCCAATATGTCAAAAGAGCACGTCTATTAACGCCCTGTGCATGTGCGGTTCTTCTGCAGCGTGACGTATGGCTGCAGGAGGACCGTTTATGCACAGCTTCAGTCTGCAATGGCATAACATTTGTAGCATAATGCGACAGAGTTGAGAGACGCCATGTCATATACCCTGCCTGACTTGTTCTTCATTCTGTTTTCTTAATTCATCAGTCTAGTTCCATCTAATTTCAGTTTGCTTCCAGATCTGGAGAAGTATACAGCACACAGTATATTAGAAGCAAAACAAGTCCAACTGACCTTGGGGATCTGCATGTTTTTATGATAAATCAGAGGGTTTGGCTGCATTCCTTGCTGCAGTTTGCAGGATTATTTATGCCAGTGGTATCAGTGCAGCAGACAGTGTCTCATTTCTCACTGTGTGACCTTGCTGCCTCTGAGAGCCGCTTTACAGCATCACTCAGTGTCACATTACTGCTGAGGTCATTCTGACTGCTCCTGCATCTCTCTGTGTCCTTCAGACACAGTCATACTCTAGAGAGGACATTACACACAGCTAGAAACATACTATGCTTTCATTTTCATCTTAAAGGGACTGTTCACCCAGAAATGAAAATTGTTTCAAATGTATGTGAAATTTGTACACAGTGCTTTTCCATAAAACTGTCAAGCTCCAAAAAATCAAAAATCATTGTAAAATAGTCCGTTTGACTCATTTGTCCAAGTTAAAAAAATTACGCATTTTTCTCTTAATTTTTTTCTTAATTTATAATAAATTATAAAAAATATATATATTTAATATGCTCTACAGTTCAAAACATTGGGGCTAGTAAGATTTATTTTTTATTGAATTAAAATGTTTATTCAGCAAAGACACATAAAATTGATCAAGAATGACAGCAAAGACATTTATTATATTACAAAAAAATTATATTCCAAATAAATGGTTTTATTTTGAACTTTCTATTCTATTCTATCCTAAAAAATGTAACACGTTTCCACAGAAATATTAAGCAGCACAATTAGAGTGATTTATGAAGGATCATGTGAAAAAAAAGCAGCTTTGCCATCACAGGAATTAATTACATTTTAAAATATA
The DNA here is from genome assembly GCF_001515625.1 of Sinocyclocheilus rhinocerous. Classification (NCBI taxonomy): domain Eukaryota; kingdom Metazoa; phylum Chordata; class Actinopteri; order Cypriniformes; family Cyprinidae; genus Sinocyclocheilus; species Sinocyclocheilus rhinocerous. The sequence goes on along the minus strand of NW_015655609.1, from coordinate 80,742 downwards.
TTAAAATAGAAAATGGATATTTGAAATTTTAGTAATATTTCATATTATTACTTTTTTACTTAATTTTTTGATCAAATAACCGAAGCCTTAATGAGCATAAGAGACTTTTTTCAAAAACATTAAAAAATCTTACTGACTCTGAACTTTTGAAATATATATATATTTTAAATTTTTTAGACTGCATTTATGATGCTTTTTGGTGGGTTTTATTTCTTTTTGGAGCTTGACAGATGTGGTCACTATTAATAGTCATGCTATAGAAGGAGCAGCGTAAGATTTTTCAAAAAAATTCTACTTGTATGTTTTATGAAATAATAACCCCATACGGCATTTGGAACGGCATAAAGAATGACCAGATTTTCCTTTTTGGGTCACCTATTCCTTAAATGTTGATAACAAGACAGTTAAAAAACACATAGCATTACCCCACTAAACCATTTAGAAATATGCAAATATGTGTAGATTTAGTCAATCATGTTTTATGTGCCACTTTCTGTTCATTCCCATTCATTTGCCTTTTTTGTCCCACCAAAAGTTGCATGAGGCCGCAGGCCTGAATCAGGTCGTCCATCATCCTGTGTGACGCACCGGCCGGCACCAGCACTGAACACTTAACATGCATGACATCAGTCACACGGCCTGTGCACACTGAGCATGCTTGAGCTCAGCAGAGCGTACGTTTGGTATCTAACAGGTTCTGTCTCCCCCCGGGTTTGTGTAGGTGGCAGCGCCCTCATGACTCAGTACTTCCGGGGCAACCTGACTGGACTCATGATCCGCTCTGGCAAACTGGAGAACAAGAAAGTTATCGACTGCCTCTACACCTGCAAGGAAGGTCTTGATGTGCAGCTTCCAGAGGAAGTAGCCTCTGCTGTGAAGGTGAGAAATGTGAATGAGTAATGTGGTCTATGTAAATGAAGTTTTAAAGAGACTGATGACCAAAATGCCTTGCGAAAGCGTCAAAACGTATGATCTCTGAGAAATAACTCATGGGTATTCTACAGTGTTATTTTAGTATTATTTATTTACATTTAGACATTTAGCAGACGCTTTTATCCAAAGCGACTTACAAATGAGGACAATGGAAGCAATCAAAATCAACAAAAGAGCAATGATATGCAAGTGCTATAACAAGTCTCAGTTAGCTTAATGCAGTACACGTAGCAAGTTTTTTTTTTTATCATATAATAAATAAAAAGAAAACAGATAGAATAGAAAAAGAATAGAGCAAGCTAGTGTTAGAGGCCTTTTTTGCTTTTGTTAATTGTATAATAAATAAAAGAAAACAAATAGATAGAATACAGAAAGATTAGAGAAGCAAATGTTAGTTTTTTTTTTTAAAGAAAACAAGCAGTTAGTAAATAAATACAGTGCAAGTCTAAAAGGGGCAAGTTGTTTTTTTATGACCATTATAGTGTTTATTAATATTTTGAATTAGCATTTATTTTTATATTTTCAGTTTTCAGTTTTATTTTAGTTTAATTTTTAGTCATTTTGGTATATGCTTTTGTCATTTTTTTCGTTTTTATATTAATGTTGCTTAATAGCTTTAATTTATTTTTATGTCAGATTTAGTTTTAGTAATTTTTTCATCTAATATTTTTAATATTTTAATTTGAATTCCCAAAAATTATTTTTAATGCCAATTTCTGTCATGAAACTAGATGGCGCAGACTGATATGGATCGTTAACACAAACTGATGATATTCACAGTGTTAAACAACTTAGCAAAAGCTGATTCATGTTGCATACGCAGCCAGTGAGCTTACTGCATAACATTTAAATGGCTGGTTAGCATTCACTAGAGCATTTCACATAGAGTTCCTCTGAAACCCTCCACCTTCCCCAGCTCCACCTGTATAGTTCTGCTACAGGTTATTATATATGCTATTTGTGCAGCAGCAGTATGTCTTAAATACTCACAGCACTGTATCAGCGTATGTATTGGCAGTAGCAAGTTCCTGTACTTGCTTTGCAGCAGCAGCAGCAATAATCTACAAATACAGCAATAACCAACAGTAGCAGCAATTCAGCAGTGTAGCAGATCTGTTCCGCCAAGACCAAATACATTAACATTGTCATTTCCATTACCATGCTAAAATCTTCTGAGAGTTGTCATGATAGAAATATTTTTAATTTTTGTCAGAAGGATAGTTCACCCAGAAATGAAAATTCTGTCATCATTTATACACCTCATGTTGTTCTAAACCCTTAAGACTTTGGTTACTATTTAAAACACAAATTAGGGCTGCACGATTAATCGAAATTAAATTGCAAAGGCGATATCGCGATCGCGATTAGGCAGAAGCTGCGATTGTCATGCGTATCTTTCAGTGAAGCACGGTTCTGTGATCAGTAGTAAATCTCCATCCGAAGGCCAGAGGGCGCTCTCGTGCTGAAACCCCAAATACGCCTCGCAGAAGAAACCCAGGAAATCCCTATAGCGGTTGCTGAATAAACAGAAGATTTAACTGCTTTCATT